>NW_025726267.1:0-100000 GCF_021461395.2 Schistocerca americana
TCAATGATATGAACCTCTCCTGTGAGTACAATTTTTGATTCCGATGCTTCACTTCAGGTTTACTGCATCCCTTGGACTTTCTTATTGACGATGAAACACAGAAATTGCATCCGAATGTAATACAAAAGGCACAATGCCAACTTAAGTACAAGAGGACTGACACTCTAACTTTCTATGATTTGAACCTCACCTGTGAGTCCAGTTTAAGATTCCGATGCTTCACTTCAGGTTTACTGTATACCTTGGATCTTCTTATTGACGATGAAACACAGAAATTGCATCCGAATTTAATACAAAAGGCACAATGCCGACTTAAGTACAAGAGGACTGACACTCTAACTTTCTATGATAAGAACCTCTCCTGTGAGTACAATTTTAGATTCCGATGCTTCACTTCAGGTTTACTGCATCCCTTACACCTTCATATTGACGATGAAACACAGATATTGCATCCGAATTTAATACAAAAGGCACAATGCCGACTTAAGTACAAGAGGACTGACACTCTAACTTTCTATGATTTGAACCACTCCTGTGAGTCCAGTTTAAGATTCCGATGCTTCACTTCAGGTTTACTGTATCCCTTGGACCTTCTTATTGACGATGAAACACAGAAATTGCATCCGAATTTAATACAAAAGGCACAATGCCGACTTAAGTACAAGAGGACTGACACTCTAACTTTCTATGATTTGAACCTCACCTGTGAGTCCAGTTTTAGATTCCGATGCTACACTTCAGGTTTATTGTATATCTTGGACCTTCTTATTGACGATGAAGCACAGAAATTGCATCCGAATTTATTACAAAAGGCACAACGCCGACTTAAGTACAAGAGGACTGACACTCTAACATTCCATGATATGAACCTCTCCTGTGAGTACAATTTTAGATTCCGATGCTTCACTTCAGGTTTACTGCATCCCTTGGACCTTCTTATTGACGATGAAACACAGAAATTGCATCCGAATTTAATACAAACGGCACAATGCCGACTGAAGTACAAGAGGACTGACACTCTAACTTACTCTGATTTGAACGACTTCTGTGAGTCCAGTTATAGATTCCGATGTTTCACTTCAGGTTTACTGTATCCCTTCGACCTTCTTAATGACGATGAAACACAGAAATTGCATCCGAATTTAATACAAAAGGCACAATGACGACTTAAGTACAAGAGGACTGACACTCAAACTTTCTATGATTTGAACCTCACCTGTGAGTCCAGTTTTAGATTTCGATGCTTCACTTCAGGTTTACTGAATCCCTTGTACCTTCTTATTGACAATGAAACACAGAAATTGCATCCGAATTTAATACAAAAGGCACAATGCCGACTTAAGTACAAGAGGACTGACACTCTAACTCTCTATGATTTTAACCTCTCCTGTGAGTCCAGTTTTAGATGCCGAGGCTTCACTTCAGGTTTACTGTATCCCTTGGACCTTCTTATTGTCGATGAAACACAGAAATTGCATCCGAATTTAATACAAAAGGCACAACGCTGACTTAAGTACAAGAGGACTGACACTCTAACTTTCTATGATTTGAACCACTCCCGTGAGTCCCGTGTTAGATTCCGATACTTCACTTCAGGTTTACTGTATCCCTTGGACCTTCTTATAAACGATGAAACACAGAAATTACATCCGAATTTAATACAAAAGGCACAATGCCGACCTAAGTACAAGAGGACTGACACTCTAACTTTCTATGATTTGAACCTCTCCAGTGAGTCCAGTTTTAGATTGCGATGCTTCACTTCAGGTTTACTGTATACCTTGGACCTTCTTATTGACGATGAAACACAGAAACTGCATCCGAATTTAATACAAAAGGCACAATGCCGACTTATGTACAAGAGGACTGACACTCTAACTTTTTATGGTTTAAACCTCTCCTGTGAGTCCAGTTTTAGATTCCGATGCTTCACTTCAGGTTTACTGTATCCCTTGGACCTTCTTATTGACGATGAAACACAGAAATTGCATCCGAATTTAATACAAAAGTCACAATGCCGACTTAAGTACAAGAGGACTGACACTCTGACACTCTAACTTTCTTTGATTTGAACCTCTCCTGTGATTCCAGTTTTAGATTCCGATGCTTCACTTCAGGTTTTCTGTATCCCTTGGACCTGCTTATTGACGATGAAACACAGAAATTGCATCCGAATTTAATACAAAAGGCACAATGCCGACTTATGTACAAGAGGACTGACACTCTAACTTTCTATGATTTGAACCTCACCTGTGAGTCCAGTTAAAGTATCCGATGCTTCACTTCAGGTTTACTGTATACCTTGGACCTTCTTATTGACGATGAAACACAGAAATTGCATCCGAATTTAATACAAAAGGCACAATGCAGACTTAAGTACAAGAGGACTGACACTCTAACTTTCTATGATAAAAACCTCTCCTGTAGGTACAATTTTAGATTCCGATGCTTCACTTTAGGTTTACTGCATCCCTTACACCTTCTTATTGACGATGAAACACAGATATTGCATCCGAATTTAATACAAAAGGCACAATGCCGACTTAAATACAAGAGGATTGACACTCTAACTTTCTATGACTTGAACCACTCCTGTGAGTCCAGTTTAAGATTCCGATGCTTCACTTCAGGTTTACTGTATCCCTTGGACCTTCTTATTGACGATGATACACAGAAATTGCATCCGAATTTAATACAAAAGGCACAATGCCGACTTAAGTATAAGAGGACTGACACTCTAACTTTCTATGATTTGAACCTCACCTGTGAGTCCAGTTTTAGATTCCGATGCTTCACTTCAGGTTTATTGTATATCTTGGACCCTCTTATTGACGATGAAACACAGAAATTGCATCCGAATTAATTACAAAAGGCACAATGGGGACTTAAGTACAAGAGGACTGACACTCTAACATTCAATGATATGAACCTCTCCTGTGAGTACAATTTTAGATTCCGATGCTTCACTTCAGGTTTACTGCATCCCTTGTACGTTCTTATTGACGATGAAACACAGAAATTGCATCCAAATTTAATACAACAGGCACAATGCCGACTTAAGTACAAGAGGACTGACACTCTAACTTCCTATGATTTGAACCTCTCCTGTGAGTCCAGTTTTAGATGCCGATGCTTCACTTAAGGTTTACTGTATCCCTTGGACCTTCTTATTGACGATGAAACACAGAAATTGCATCCGAATTTAATACAAAAGGCCCAATGCCCACTTAAGTACAAGAGGACTGACACTCAAATTTCTATGATTTGAACCTCACCTGTGAGTCCAGTTTTAGATTTCGATGCTTCACTTCAGGTTTACTGAATCCCTTGTACCTTCTTATTGACAATGAAACACAGAAATTGCATCCGAATTTAATACAAAAGGCACATTGCCGACTTAAGTACAAGAGGACTCACACTCTAAGTTTCTGTGATTTGAACCTCTCCTGTGAGTCCAGTTTAAGATTCCGATGCTTCACTTCAGGTTTACTGTATCCCTTGGACCTTCTTATTGTCGATGACACACAGAAATTGCATCCGAATTTAATACAAAAGGCACAATGCCGACTTAAGTACAAGAGGACTGACACTCTAACTTTCTATGATTTGAACCTCTCCTGTGAGTCCAGTTTTAGATGCCGATGCTTCACTTAAGGTTTACTGTATCCCTTGGACCTTCTTATTGAGGATGAAACACAGAAATTGCATCCGAATTTAATACAAAAGGCACAATGCTGACTTAAGTACAAGAGGACTGACACTCAAACTTTCTGTGATTTGAACCACTCTTTTGAGTCCCGTATTAGATTACGATGCTTCACTTCAGGTTTACTGTATCCCTTGGACCTTCTTATTGACGATGAAACACAGAATTTGCATCCGAATTTAATACAAAAGGCACAATGCCGACTTAAGTACAAGAGGACTACCACTCTAACTTTCTATGATAAGAACCTCTCCTGTGAGTACAATTTTAGATTCCGATGCTTCACTTCAGGTTTACTGCATCCCTTACACCTTCTTATTGACCATGAAACACAGATATTGCATCCGAATTTAATACAACTGGCACAATGCCGACTTAAGTATAAGAGGACTGACACTCTAACTTTCTTTGATTTGAACCATTCCTGTGAGTCCAGTTTAAGATTCCGATGTTACACTTCAGGTTTACTGTATCCCTTGGACCTTCTTATTGACGATGAAACACAGAAATTGCATCCGAATTTAATACAAAAGGCACAATGCCGACTTAAGTACAAGAGGACTGACACTCTAACTTTCTATGATTTGAACCTCACCTGTGAGTCCAGTTTTAGATTCCGATGCTTCACTTCAGGTTTATTGTATATCTTGGACCTTCTTATTGACGATGAAACACAGAAATTGCATCCGAATTTATTACAAAAGGCACAATGCCGACTTAAGTACAAGAGGATTGACACTCTAACATTCCATGATATGAACCTCTCCTGTGAGTACAATTTTAGATTCCGATGCTTCTTTTCAGGTTTACTGCATCCCTTGGACCTTCTTATTGACGATGAAACACAGAAATTGCATCCGAATTTAATGCAAAAGGAACAATGCCGACTTAAGTACAAGAGGACTGACACTCTAACTTTCAATGATTTGAACCTCTCCTGTGAGTCCAGTTTTAGATGCCGATGCTTCACTTCAGGTTTACTGTATCCCTTGGACCTTCTTATTGACGATGAAACACAGAAATTGCATCCGAATTTAATACAAAAGGCACAATGCTGACTTAAGTACAAGAGGACTGACACTCTAACTTTCTGTGATTTGAACCACTCCTGTGAGTCCCTTGTTAGATTACGATGCTTCACTTCAGGTTTACTGTATCCCTTGGACCTTCTTATAAACGATGAAACACAGAAATTACATCTGAATTTAATACAAAAGGCACAATGCCGACCTAAGTACAAGAGGACTGATACTCTAACTTTCTATGATTTGAACCTCTCCTGTGAGTCCAGTTTTAGATTCCGATGTTTCACTTCAGGTTTACTGTATCCCTTGGACCTTCTTATTGACGATGAAACACAGAATTTGCATCCGAATTTAATACAAAAGGCACAATGCCGACTTAAGTACAAGAGGACTGACACTCTAACTTTCTATGATAAGAACCTCTCTTGTGAGTACAATTTTAGATTCCGATGCTTCACTTCAGGTTTACTGCATCCCTTACACCTTCTTATTGACGATGAAACACAGATATTGCATCCGAATTTAATACAACTGGCACAATGCCGACTTAAGTACAAGAAGACTGACACTCTAACTTTCTATGATTTGAACCACTCCTGTGAGTCCAGTTTAAGATTCCGATGTTTCACTTCAGGTTTACTGTATCCCTTGGACCTTCTTATTGACGATGAAACACAGAAATTGCATCCGAATTTAATACAAAAGGCACAATGCCGACTTAAGTACAAGAGGACTGACACTCTAACTTTCTATGATTTGAACCTCACCTGTGAGTCCAGTTTTAGATTCCGATGCTTCACTTCAGGTTTATTGTATATCTTGGACCTTCTTATTGACGATGAAACACAGAAATTGCATCCGAATTTATTACAAAAGGCACAATGCCGACTTAAGTACAAGAGGACTGACACTCTAACATTCCATGATATGAACGTCTCCTGTGAGTACAATTTTAGATTCCGATGCTTCACTTCAGGTTTACTGCATCCCTTGGAACTTCTTATTGACGATGAAACACAGAAATTGCATCCGAATTTAATACAAAAGGCACAATGCCGTCTTAAGTACAAGAGGACTGACACTCTAACTTTCTATGATTTGAACCTCACCTGTGAGTCCAGTTTTAGATTTCGATGCCTCACTTCAGGTTTACTGAATCCCTTGTACCTTCTTATTGACAATGAAACACAAAAATTGCATCCGAATTTAATACAAAAGGCACAATGCCGACTTAAGTACAAGAGGACTGACACTCTAAGTTTCTCTGATTTGAACCTCTCCTGTGAGTCCAGTTTTAGATTCCGATGCTTCACTTCAGATTCACTGTATCCCTTAGACCTTCTTATTGACGATGAAGCACAGAAATTGCATCCGATTTTAATACAAAAGGCACAATGCCGACATAAGTACAAGAGGAATGACACTCTAACTTTCTACGATTTGAACCACTCCAGTGAGTACCGTGTTAGATTCCGATGCTCCACTTCAGGTTTACTCTATCACTTGGACCTCCTTATAAACGATGAAACACAGAAATTACATCCGAATTTAATACAAAAGGCACAATGCCGACCTAAGTACAAGAGGACTGACACTCTAACTATCTATGATTTGAACCTCTCCTGTGAGTCCAGATTTCGATTCCGATGCTTCACGTCAGGTTTACTGTATCCCTTGGACCTTCTTATTGACGATGAAACACAGAAATTGCATCCGAATTTAATACAAAAGGCACATTGCCGACTTAAGTACAGGAGGACCGACACTCTAACTTCCTATGTTTTGAACCAATCCTGTGAGTCCAGTTTAAGATTCCGATGCTTCACTTCAGGTTTACTGTATCCCTTGCACCTTCTTATTGACGATGAAACACAGAAATTGCATCCGAATTTAATACAAAAGGCACAATACCGACTTAAGTACAAGAGGACTGACACTCTAACTTTCTATGATTTGAACCACTCCTGTGAGTCCAGTTTAAGATTCCGATGCTTCACTTCAGGTTTACTGTATCCCTTGGACCTTCTTATTGACGATGAAACACAGAAATTGCATCCGAATTTAATACAAAAGGCACAATGCCGACTTAAGTACAAGAGGACTGACACTCTAACTTTCCATGATAAGAACCTTCCTTGTGAGTACAATTTTAGATTCCGATGCTTCACTTCAGGTTTACTGCATCCTTTACACCTTCTTATTGACGATGAAACACAGATATTGCATCCGAATTTAATACAACTGGCACAATGCCGACTTAAGTACAAGAGGACTGACACTCTAACTTTCTATGACTTGAACCACTCCTGTGAGTCCAGTTTAAGATTCCGATGTTTCACTTCAGGTTTACTGTATCCCTTGGACCTTCTTATTGACGATGAAACACAGAAATTGCATCCGA
This sequence comes from Schistocerca americana, assembly GCF_021461395.2. NCBI lineage: Eukaryota > Metazoa > Arthropoda > Insecta > Orthoptera > Acrididae > Schistocerca > Schistocerca americana. The sequence goes on from NW_025726267.1 coordinate 7,133, forward strand.
ATTTAATACAAAAGGCACAATGCCGACTTAAGTACAAGAGGACTGACACTCTAACTTTCAATGATTTGAACCTCACCTGTGAGTCCAGTTTTAGATTCCGATGCTTCACTTCAGGTTTATTGTATATCTTGGACCTTCTTATTGGCGATGAAACACAGAAATTGCATCCGAATTTATTACAAAAGGCACAATGCCGACCTAAGTACAAGAGGACTGACACTCTAACATTCCATGATATGAACCTCTCCTGTGAGTACAATTTTACATTCCGATGCTTCACTTTAGGTTTACTGCATCCCTTGGACCTTCTTATTGACGATGAAACACAGAAATTGCATTCGAATTTAATACAAAAGGCACAATGCCGACTTAAGTACAAGAGGACTGACACTCTAACTTTCTATGATTTGAACCTCACCTGTGAGTCCAGTTATAGACTTCGATGCTTCACTTCAGGTTTACTGAATCCCTTGGACCTTCTTATTGACAATGAAACACAGAAATTGCATCCGAATTTAATACAAAATGCACAATGCCGACTTAAGTACAAGAGGACTGACACTCTAAGTTTCTCTGATTTGAACCTCTCCTGTGAGTCCAGTTTTAGATTCCGATGCTTCACTTCAGATTTACTGTATCCCTTGGACCTTCTTATTGACGATGAAGCACAGAAATTGCATCCGATTTTAATACAAAAGGCACAATGCCGACTTAAGTACAAGAGGACTGACACTCTAATTTTCTATGATTTGAACCCCTCCTGTGAGTACAGTTTTAGATGCCGAGGCTTCACTTCAGGTTTACTGTATCCCTTGGACCTTCTTATTGACGAAGAAACACAGAAATTGCATCCGACTTTAATACAAAAGGCACAATGCCGACTTAAGTACAAGAAGACTGACACTCTAACTTTCTATGATTTGAACCTCTCCTGTGAGTCCAGTTTTAGATTCCGAGGCTTCACTTCAGATTTACTGTATCCCTTGGATCTTCTTATTGAAGATGAAACACAGAAATTGCATCCGAATTTAATACAAAAGGCACAATGCCGACTTAAGTACAAGAGGACTGACACTCTAACTTTCTATGATTGGAACCACTCCAGTGAGTACCGTGTTAGATTCCGATGCTCCACTTCAGGTTTACTCTATCACTTGGACCTCCTTATAAACGATGAAACACAGAAATTACATCCGAATTTAATACAAAAGGCACAATGCCGACCTAAGTACAAGAGGACTGACACTCTAACTTTCTATGATTTGAACCTCTCCTGTGAGTCCAGTTTTAGATTCCGATGCTTCACTTCAGGTTTACTGTATTCCTTGGATCTTCTTATTGACGATGAAATACAGAAACTGCATCCCAAATTAATACAAAAGGCACAATGCCGACTTAAGTACAAGAGGACTGACACTCTAACTTTCTATGATTTGAACCTCTCCTGTGAGTCCAGTTTTCGATTCCGATGCTTCACTTCAGGTTTACTGTATCCCTTGGACCTTCTTATTGACGATGAAACACAGAAATTGCATCCGAATTTAATACAAAAGGCACATTGCCGACTTAAGTACAGGAGGACCGACACTCTAACTTTCTATGCTTTGAACCACTCCTGTGAGTCCAGTTTAAGATTCCGATGCTTCACTTCAGGTTTACTGCATCCCTTGCACCTTCTTATTGACGATGGAACACAGTAATTGCATCCGAATTTAATACAAAAGGCACAATACCGACTTAAGTACCAGAGGACTGACACTCTAACTTTCTATGATTTGAACCACTCCTGTGAGTCCAGTTTAAGATTCCGATGCTTCACTTCAGGTTTACTGTATCCCTTGGACATTCTTATTGACGATGAAACACAGAAATTGCATCCGAATTTAATACAAAAGGCACAATGCCGACTTAAGTACAAGAGGACTGACACTCTAACATTCTATAATTTGAACCTCACCTGTTAGTCCAGTTTTAGATTCCGATGCTTCACTTCAGGTTTATTGTATATCTTGGACCTTCTTATTGACGATGAAACACAGAAATTGCATCCGAATTAATTACAAAAGGCACAATGCCGACTTAAGTACAAGAGGACTGACACTCTAACAGTCAATGATATGAACCTCTCCTGTGAGTACAATTTTAGATTCCGATGCTTACCTTCAGGTTAACTGTATCCCTTGGACCTTCTTATTGACTATGAAACACAGAAATTGCATCCAAATTTAATACAAAAGGCACAATTCCGACTTAAGTACAAGAGGCCTGACACTCCAACTTTCTTTGATTTGAACCTCTCCTGTGATTCCAGTTTTAGATTCCGATGCTTCACTTCAGGTTTTCTGTATCCCTTGGACCTTCTTATTGACGATGAAACACAGTAATTGCATCCGAATTTAATACAAAAGGCACAATGCCGACTTAAGTACAAGAGGACTGACACGCTAACTTTCTATGATTTGAACCTCACCTGTGAGTCCAGTTTAAGATTCCGATGCTTCACTTCAGGTTTACTGTATAACTTGGACCTTCTTATTGACGATGAAACACAGAAATTGCATCCGAATTTAATACAAAAGGCACAATGCCCACTTAAGTGCAAGAGGACTGACACTCTAACTTTCTTTGATTTGAACCTCACCTGTGAGTCCAGTTTTAGATTCCGATGCTTCACTTCAGGTTCATTGTATATCTTGGACCTTCTTATTGACGATGAAACACAGAAATTGCATCCGAATTAATTACAAAAGGCACAATGCCGACTTAAGAACAAGAGGACTGACACTCTAACATTCCATGATATGAACCTCTCCTGTGAGTACAATTATAGATTCCGATGCTTCACTTCAGGTTTACTGCATCCCTTGAACCTTCTTATTGACGATGAAACACAGAAATTGCATCCGAATTTAATACAAAAGGCAAAATGCCGACTTAAGTACAAGAGGACTGACACACAAACTTTCTATGATTTGAAACTCACCTGTGAGTCCAGTTTTAGATTTCGATGCTTCACTTCAGGTTTACTGAATCCCTTGTACCTTCTTATTGACAATGAGACACAGAAATTGCATCCGAATTTAATACAAAAGGCACAATGCCGACTTAAGTACAAGAGGACTGACACTCAAAGTTTCTCTTATTTGAACCTCTCCTGTGAGTCCAGTTTTAGATTTCGATGCTTCACTTCAGATTAACTGTATTCCTTGGACCTTCTTATTGACGATGAAGCACAGAAATTGCATCCGATTTTAATACAAAAGGCACAATGCCGACTTAAGTACAAGAGGACTGACACTCTAACTTTCTATGATTTGAACCTCTCCTGTTAGTCCAGTTTTAGATTCCGATGCTTCACTTCAGGTTTACTGTATCCCTTGGACCTTCCTATTGACGGTGAAACACAGAAATTGCATCCGAATTTAATACAAAAGGCACATTGCCGACTTAAGTACAGGAGGACCGACACTCTAACTTACTATGTTTTGAACCACTCCTGTGAGTCCAGTGTAAGATTCCGATGCTTCACTTCAGGTTTACTGTATCCCTTGCACCTTCTTATTGACGATGAAACACAGAAATTGCATCCGAATTTAATACAAAAGGCACAATACCAACTTAAGTACAAGAGGACTGACATTCTATCTTTCTATGATTTGAACCTCTCCTGCTCTCCTGTTAGTCCAGTTTTAGATTCCGATGCTTCACCTCAGGTTTACTGTATCCCTTGGACCTTCTTATTGACGATGAAACACAGAAATTGCATCCGAATTTAATACAAAAGGCACAATTCCGACTTAAGTACAAGAGGACTGACACTCCAACTTTCTTTGATTTGAACCTCTCCTGTGATTCCAGTTTTCGATTCCGATGCTTCACTTCAGGTTTTCTGTATCCCTTGGACCTTCTTATTGACGATGAAACACAGAAATTGCATCCGAATTTAATACAAAAGGCACAATGCTGACTTAAGTACAAGAGGACTGACACTCTAACTTTCTATGTATGAACACCCCTGTGACTACAATTTTAGATTTCGATGCTTCACTTCACGTTTACAGCATCCCTTGGACCTTCTTATTGACGATGAAACACAGAAATTGCATCCGAATTTAATACAAAATGCACAGTGCCAACTTAAGTACAAGAGGACTGACACACTAACTTTCTACGATTTGAACCTCTCCTGTGAGTCCAGTTTTAGATTCCGATGCTTCACTTCTGGTTTACTGTATCCCTTGGATCTTCTTATTGACAATGAAACACAGAAATTGCATACGAATTTAATACAAAAAGCACAATGCCGACTTAAGTACAAGAGGATTGACACTCTAACTTTCTATGATTTGAACCTCACCTGTGAGTCCAGTTTTAGATTCCGATGCTTCACTTCAGGTTTACTGTATCCCTTGGACCTTCTTATTGACGATGAAACACAGAAATTGCATCCGAATTTAATACAAAAGGCACAATGCCGACTTAAGTACAAGAGGACTGACACTCTAAGTTTCTCTGATTTGAACCTCTCCTGTGATTCCAGTTTTAGATTCCGATGCTTCACTTCAGGTTTACTGTATCCCTAGGACCTTCTTATTGACGATGAAACACAGAAATTGCATCCGAATTTAATACAAAAGGCACAATGCCGACATAAGTACAAGAGGACTGACACTCAAACTTTCTACGATATGAACATCTCCTGTGAGTACAATTTTAGCTTCCGATGCTTCAATTCAGGTTTACAGCATCCCTTGGACCTTCTTATTGACGATGATACACAGAAATTGCATCCGAATTTAATACAAGAGGCACAATGCCGACTTAAGTACAAGAGGACTGACACTATAACTTTCTTTGATTTGAACCTCTCCTGTGATTCCAGTTTTAGATTCCGATGCTTCACTTCAGGTTTTCTGTATCCCTTGGACCTTCTTATTGACGGTGAAACACAGAAATTGCATCCGAATTTAGTACAAAAGGCACAATACTGACTTAAGTGCTAGAGGACTGACACTCTAACTTTCTATGATTTGAACCTCACCTGTGAGTCCAGTTTAAGATTCCGATGCTTCACTTCAGGTCTACTGTATACCTTCGACCTTCTTATTGACGATGAAACACAGAAATTGCATCCGAATTTAATACAAAAGGCACAATGCCGACTTAAGTACAAGAGGACTGACACTATAACTTTCTATGTATGAACATCCCCTGTGAGTACAATTTTAGATTCCGATGCTTCACTTCAGTTTTACAACATCCCTTGGACCTTCTTATTGACGATGAAACACAGAAATTGCATCCGAATTTAATACAACAGGCACAATGCCGACTTAAGTACAAGAGGACTGACGCTATAACTTTCTATGATTTGAGCCACTCCTGTGAGTCCAGTTATAGATTCCGATGCTTCACTTCAGGTTTACTGTATCCCTTCGACCTTCTTATTGACGATGAAACACAGAATTTGCATCCGAATTTAATACAAAAGGCACAATGCCGACTTAAGTACAAGAGGACTGACATTCAAACTTTCTATGATATGAACATCTCCTGTGAATACAATTTTAGATTCCGATGCTTCAATTCAGGTTTACAGCATCCCTTGGACCTTCTTATTGACGATGAAACACAGAAATTGCATCCGAATTTAATACAAAATGCACAATGCCGACTTAAGTACAAGAGGACTGACACACTAACTTTCTACGATTTGAACCTCTCCTGTGAGTCCAGTTTTAGATTCCGATGCTTGACTTCTGGTTTACTGTATCCCTTGGATCTTCTTATTGACGATGAAACACAGAAATTGCATACGAATTTAATACAAAAGGCACAATGCCGACTTAAGTACAAGGGGCTGACACTCTAAGTTTCTATGATTTGAACCTCACCTGTGAGTCCAGTTTTAGATTCCGATGCTTCACTTCTGGTTTATTGTATCCCTTGGACCTTCTTATTGACGATGAAACACAGAAATTGCATCCGAATTTAATACAAAAGGCACAATGCCGACGTAAGTACAAGAGGACTGACACTCTAAGTTTCTATGATATGAACAGCTCCTGTGATTACAATTTTAGATTCCGATGCTTCAATTCAGGTTTACAGCATCCCTTGGGCCTTCTTATTGACGATGAAACACAGAAATTGCATCCGAATTTAATACAACAGGCACAATGCCGTCTTAAGTACAAGAGGACTGACACTATAACTTTCCATGATTTGAGCCACTCCTGTGAGTCCAGTTATAGATTCCGATGCTTCACTTCAGGTTTACTGTATCCATTCGACCTTCTTATTGACGATGAATCACAGAATTTGCATCCGAATTTAATACAAAATGCACAGTGCCAACTTAAGTACAAGAGGACTGACACACTAACTTTCTACGATTTGAACCTCTCCTGTGAGTCCAGTTTTAGATTCCGATGCTTCACTTCTGGTTTACTCTATCCCTTGGATCTTCTTATTGACAATGAAACACAGAAATTGCATCCGAATTTAATACAACAGGCACAATGCCGACTTAAGTACAAGAGGACTGACGCTATAACTTTCTATGATTTGAGCCACTCCTGTGAGTCCAGTTATAGATTCCGTTGCTTCACTTCAGGTTTACTGTATCCCTTCGACCTTCTTATTGACGATGAAACACAGAATTTGCATCCGAATTTAATACAAAAGGCACAATGCCGACTTAAGTACAAGAGGACTGACACTCAAACTTTCTATGATATGAACATCTCCTGTGAGTACAATTTTAGCTTCCGATTCTTCAATTCAGGTTTACAGCATCCCTTGGACCTTCTTATTGACGATGAAACACAGAAATTGCATCCGAATTTAATACAAAATGCACAATGCCGACTTAAGTACAAGAGGACTGACACACTAACTTTCTACGATTTGAACCTCTCCTGTGAGTCCAGTTTTAGATTCCGATGCTTCACTTCTGGTTTACTGTATCCCTTGGATCTTCTTATTGACGATGAAACACAGAAATTGCATACGAATTTAATACAAAAGGCACAATGCCGACTTAAGTACAAGGGCTGACACTCTAAGTTTCTATGATTTGAACCTCACCTGTGAGTCCAGTTTTAGATTCCGATGCTTCACTTCTGGTTTATTGTATCCCTTGGACCTTCTTAGTGACGATGAAACACAGAAATTGCATCCGAATTTAATACAAAAGGCACAATGCCGACTTAAGTACAAGAGGACTGACACCCTAAGTTTCTCTGATTTGAACCTCTCCTGTGATTCCAGTTTTAGATTCCGATGCTTCACTTCAGGTTTACCGTATCCCTTGGACCTTCTTATTGACGATGAAACACAGAAATTGCATCCGAATTTAATACAAAAGGCACAATGCCGACTTAAGTACAAGAGGACTGACACTCAAAGTTTCTATGATATGAACAGCTCCTGTGATTACAATTTTAGATTCCGATGCTTCAATTCAGGTTTACAGCATCCCTTGGGCCTTCTTATTGACGATGATACACAGAAATTGCATCCGAATTTAATACAAGAGGCACAATGCCGACTTAAGTACAAGAGGACTGACACTATAACTTTCTATGGTTTGAGTCACTCCTGTGAGTCCAGTTATAGATTCCGATGCTTCACTTCAGGTTTACTGTATCCCTTCGACCTTCTTATTGACGATGAAACACAGAAATTGCATCCGAATTTAATACAAAAGGCACTATGCCGACTTAAGTACAAGAGGACTGACACTTTAACTTTCTATGATTTGAACCTCAACTGTGAGTCCAGTTTTAGATTTCGATGCATCACTTCAGGTTTACTGAATCCCTTGGACCTTCTTATTGACGATGAAACACTAAAAATTGCATCCGAATTTAATACAAAATGCACAATGCCGACTTAAGTACAAGAGGACTGACGCTCTAACTTTCTATGATTTGAACGTCTCCTGTGAGTCCAGTTTTAGATTCCGATGCTTCACTTCAGGTTTACTGTATCCCTTGGACCTTCTTATTGAAGATGAAACACAGAAATTGCATCCGAATTTAATACAAAAGGCACTATGCCGACTTAAGTACAAGAGGACTGACACTTTAACTTTCTATGATTTGAACCTCAACTGTGAGTCCAGTTTTAGATTTCGATGCTTCACTTCAGGTTTACTGAATCCCTTGGACCTTCTTATTGACGATGAAACACTAAAAATTGCATCCGAATTTAATACAAAATGCACAATGCCGACTTAAGTACAAGAGGACTGACACACTAAATTTCTACGATTTGAACCTCTCCTGTGAGTCCAGTCTTAGATTCCGATGCTTCACTTCAGGTTTACTGTATCCCTTGGATCTTCTTATTGACGATGAAACACAGAAATTGCATACGAATGTAATACAAAAGGCACAATGCCGACTTAAGTACAAGAGGACTGACACTCTATCTTTCTATGATTTGAACGTCTCCTGTGAGTCCAGTTTTAGATTCCGATGCTTCACTTCAGGTCTACTGTATACCTTAGACCTTCTTATTGACGATGAAACACAGATATTGCATCCGAATTTAATACAAAAGGCACAATGCCGACTTAAGTACAAGAGGACTGACACTCTAACTTTCTATGTATGCACATCCCCTGTGAGTACAATTTTAGATTCCGATGCTTCACTTCAGGTTTACAGCATCCCTTGGACCTTCTTATTGACGATGAAACACAGAAATTGCATCCGAATTTAAGACAACAGGCACAATGCCGACTTAAGTACAAGAGGACTGACGCTATAACTTTCTATGATTTGAGCCACTCCTGTGAGTCCAGTTATAGATTCCGATGCTTCACTTCAGGTTTACTATATCCCTTCGACCTTCTTATTGACGATGAAACACAGAATTTGCATCCGAATTTAATACAAAAGGCACAATGCCGACTTAAGTACAAGAGGACTGACACTCAAACTCTCTATGATATGAACATCTCCTGTGAGTACAATTTTAGATTCCGATGCTTCAATTCAGGTTTACAGCATCCCTTGGACCTTCTTATTGACGATGAAACACAGAAATTGCATCCGAATTTAATACAAAATGCACAATGCCGACTTAAGTACAAAAGGACTGACACACTAACTTTCTACGATTTGAATCTCTCCTGTGAGTCCAGTTTTAGATTCCGATGCTTAACTTCTGGTTTACTGTATCCCTTGGATCTTCTTATTGACGATGAAACACAGAAATTGCATACGAATTTAATACAAAAGGCACAATGCCGACTTAAGTACAAGGGGCTGACACTGTAAGTTTCTATGATTTGAACCTCACCTGTGAGTCCAGTTTTAGATTCCGATGCTTCACTTCTGGTTTATTGGATCCCTTGGACCTTCTTATTGACGATGAAACACAGAAATTGCATCCGAATTTAATACAAAAGGCACAATGCCGACTTAAGTACAAGAGGACTGACACCCTAAGTTTCTCTGATTTGAACCTCTACTGTGATTCCAGTTTTAGATTCCGATGCTTCACTTCAGGTTTACTGTATCCCTTGGACCTTCTAATTGACGATGAAACACAGATATTGCATCCGAATTTAATACAAAAGGCACAATGCCGACTTAAGTACAAGAGGACTGACACTCTAAGTTTCTATGATATGAACAGCTCCTGTGATTACAATTTTAGATTCCGATGCTTCAATTTAGGTTTACAGCATCCCTTGGGCCTTCTTATTGACGATGATACACAGAAATTGCATCCGAATTTAATACAAGAGGCACAATGCCGACTTAAGTACAAGAGGACTGACACTATAACTTTCTATGATTTGAGCCACTCTTGTGAGTCCAGTTATAGATTCCGATGCTTCACTTCAGGTTTACTGTATCCCTTCGACCTTCTTATTGACGATGAAACACAGAAATTGCATCCGAATTTAATACAAAAGGCACTATGCCGACTTAAGTACAAGAGGATTGACACTTTAACTTTCTATGATTTCAACCTCACCTGTGAGTCCAGTTTTAGATTTCGATGCTTCACTTCAGGTTTACTGAATCCCTTGGACCTTCTTATTGACGATGAAACACTATAAATTGCATCCGAATTTAATACAAAATGCACAATGCCGACTTAAGTACAACAGGACTGACACTCTAACTTTCTATGATTTGAACGTCTCCTGTGAGTCCAGTTTTAGATTCCGATGCTTCACTTCAGGTTTACTGTATCCCTTGGACCTTCTTATTGAAGATGAAACACAGAAATTGCATCCGAATTTAATACAAAAGGCACAATGCCGACTTAAGTACAAGAGGACTGACACTCTAACTTTCTATGATTTGAACCTCTCCTGTGAGTCCAGTTTTAGATGCCGAGGTTTCACTTCAGGTTTACTGTATCTCTTACACCTTCTTATTGACGATGAAACACAGATATTGCATCCGAATTTAATACAAAAGGCACAATGCCGACTTAAGTACAAGAGGACTGACACTCTAACTTTCTATGATTTGAACCACTCCTGTGAGTCCAGTTTAAGATTCCGATGCTTCACTTCAGGTTTACTGTATCCCTTGGACCTTCTTATTGACGATGAAACACAGAAATTGCATCCGAATTTAATACAAAAGGCACAATGCCGACTTAAGTACAAGAGGACTGACACTCTAACTTTCTATGATTTGAACCTCACCTGTGAGTACAATTTTAGATTCCGATGCTTTACTTCAGGTTTACTGCATCCCTTGGACCTTCTTGTTGACGATGAAACACAGAAATTGCATCCGAATTTAATACAAAAGGCTCAATGCCGACTTAAGTACAAGAGGACTGACACTCTAACTTTTTATGATTTGAACCTCTCCTGTGAGTCCAGTTTTAGATTCCGAGGCTTCACTACAGACTTACTGTATCCCTTGGACCTTCTTATTGACGATGAAACACAGAAATTGCATCCGAATTTAATACAAAAGGCACTATGCTGACTTAAGTACAAGAGGACTGACACTCTAACTTTCTATGATTTGAACCACTCTTGTGAGTCCCGTGTTAGATTCCGATGCTTCACTTCAGGTTTACTGTATCCCTTGGACCTTCTTATAAACGATGAAACACAGAAATTACATCCGAATTTAATACAAAAGGCACAATGCCGACTTAAGTACAAGAGGACTGACACTCTAACTTTCTATGATAAGAACCTCTCCTGTGAGTACAATTTTAGATTCCGATGCTTCACTTCAGGTTTACTGCATCCCTTACACCTTCTTCTTGACGATGAAACACAGATATTGCATCCGAATTTAATACAAAAGGCACAATGCCGACTTAAATACAAGAGGACTGACACACTAACTTTCTATGATTTGAACCACTCCTGTGAGTCCAGTTTAAGATTCCGATGCTTCACTTCAGGTTTTCTGTATCCCTTGGACCTACTTATTAACGATGAAACACAGAAACTGCATCCAAATTTAATACAAAAGGCACAATGCCGACTTAAGTACAAGAGGACTGACACTCTAACTTTCTATGGTTTAAACCTCTCCTGTGAGTCCAGTTTTAGATTCCGATGCTTCACTTCAGGTTTACTGTATCCCTTGGACCTTCTTATTGACGATGAAACACAGAAATTGCATCCGAATTTAAAACAAAAGGCACAATGCCGACTTAAGTACAAGAGGACTGACACTCTGACACTCTAACTTTCTTCGATTTAAACCTCTCCTGTAATTCCAGTTTTAGATTCCGATGCTTCACTTCAGGTTTTCTGTATCCCTTGGGCCTTCTTATTGACGATGAAACACAGAAATTGCATCCGAATTTAATACAAAAGGCACAATGCCAACTTAAGTACAAGAGGACTGACACTCTAACTTTCTAGGATTTGAACCTCACCTGTGAGTCCAGTTTAAGATTCCGATGCTTCACTTCAGGTTTACTGTATACCTTGGACCTTCTTATTGACGATGAAACACAGAAATTGCATCCGAATTTAATACAAAAGGCACAATGCCGACTTAAGTACAAGAGGACTGACACTCTAACTTTCTATGATAAGAACCTCTCCTGTGAGTACAATTTTAGATTCCGATGCTTCACTTCAGGTTTACTGCATCCCTTACACCTTCTTATTGACGATGAATAACAGATATTGCATCCGAATTTAATACAAAAGGCACAATGCCGACTTATGTACAAGAGGACTGACACTCTAACTTTCTATGATTTGAACCACTCCTGTGAGTCCAGTTTAAGATTCCGATGCTTCACTTCAGGTTTACTATATCCCTTGGACCTTCTCATTGACGATGAAACACAGAAATTGCATCCAAATTTAATACAAAAGGCACAATGCCGACTTAAGTACAAGAGGACTGACACTCTAACTTTCTATGATTTGAACCTCATCTGTGAGTCCAGTTATACATTCCGATGCTTCACTTCAGGTTTATTGTATATCTTGGACCTTCTTATTGACGATGAAACACAAAAATTGCATCCGAATTTAATACAAAAGGCACAATTCCGACATAAGTACAAGAGGACTGACACTCCAACATTCTCTGATTTGAAACTCTCCTGTGATGCCAGTTTTAGATTCCGATGCTTCACTTCAGGTTTTCTGTATCCCTTAGACCTTCTTATTGACGATGAAACACAGAAATTGCATCCGAATTTAATACAAAAGGCACAATGCTGACTTAAGTACAAGAGGACTGACACTCTAACTTTCTATGATTTGAACCTCACCTGTGAGTCCAGTTTAAGTTTCCGATGCTTCACTTCAGGTTTACTGTATACCTTGGACCTTCTTATTGACGATGAAACACAGAAATTGCATCCAAATTTAATACAAAGGGAACAATGCTGACTTAAGTACAAGAGGACTGACACGCTAACTTTCTATGTATGAACATCCACTGTGAGTACAATTTTAGATTCTGATGCTTCACTTCAGGTTTACAGCATCCCTTGGACCTTTTTATTGACGATGAAACACAGAAATTGCATCCGAATTTAATACAACACTCACAATGCCGACTTAAGTACAAGAGGACTGACACTATAACTTTCAATGATTTGAGCCACTCCTGTGAGTCCAGTTATTGATTCCGATGCTTCACCTCAGGTTTACTGTATCCCTTCGACCTTCTTATTGCCGATGAAACACAGAATTTTCATCCGAATTTAATACAAAAGGCACAATGCCGACTTAAGTACAAGAGGACTGACACACTAACTTTCTACGATTTGAACCTCTCCTGTGAGTCCAGTTTTAGATTCCGATGCTTCACTTCAGGTTTACTGTATCCCTTGGATCTTCTTATTGACGATGAAACACAGAAATTGCATACGAATGTAATACAAAAGGCACAATGCCGACTTAAGTACAAGAGGACTGACACTCTAACTTACTATGATTTGAACATCTCCTGTGAGTCCAGTTTTAGATTCCGATGCTTCCCTTCAGGTTTACTGTATCCCTTGGACCTTCTTATTGAAGATGAAACACAGAAATTGCATCCGAATTTAATACAAAAGGCACAATGCCGACTTAAGTACAAGAGGACTGACACTCTAACTTTCTACGATTTGAACCTCTCCTGTGAGTCCAGTTTAGATGCCGAGGTTTCACTTCAGGTTTACTGTATCGCTCGGACCTTCTTATTGACGATGGAACACAGAAATTGCAACCGAATTTAATACAAAAGCACAATGCCGACTTAAGTACAAGAGGACTGACACTCTAACTTTCTATGATTTGAACCACTCCTGTGAGTCCAGTTTAAGATTCCGATGCTTCACTTCAGGTTTACTGTATCCCTTGGACCTTCTTATTGACGATGAAACACAGAAGTTGCATCCGAATTTAATACAAAAGGCACAATACCGACTAAAGTACAAGAGGACTGACATTCTAACTTTCTATGATTTGAACCTCTCCTGTTAGTCCAGTTTTAGATTCCGATGCTTCACTTCAGGTTTACTGAATCCCTTGTACCTTCTTATTGACAATGAAACACAGAAATTGCATCCGAATTTAATACAAAAGGCACATTGCCGACTTAAGTACAAGAGGACTGACACTCTAACTTTCTATGATTTGAACCTCTCCTGTGAGTCCAGTTTTAGATTCCGAGGCTTCACTTCAGACTCACTGTATCCCTTGGACCTTCTTATTGACGATGAAACACAGAAATTGCATCCGAATTTAATACAAAAGGCACTATGCTGACTTAAGTACAAGAGGACTGACACTCTAACTTTCTATGATTTGAACCACTCCTGTGAGTCCCGTGTTAGATTCCGATGCTTCACTTCAGGTTTACTGTATCCCTTGGACCTTCTTATAAACGATGAAACACAGAAATTACATCCGAATTTAATACAAAAGGCACAATGCCAACTTAAGTACAAGAGGACTGACACTCTAACTTTCTATGATAAGAACCTCTCCTGTGAGTACAATTTTAGATTCCGATGCTTCACTTCAGGTTTACTGCATCCCTTACACCTTCTTCTTGACGATGAAACACAGATATTGCATCCGAATTTAATACATAAGGCACAATGCCGACTTAAATACAAGAGGACTGACACACTAACTTTCTATGATTTGAACCACTCCTGTGAGTCCAGTTTAAGATTCCGATGCTTCACTTCAGGTTTTCTGTATCCCTTAGACCTTCTTATTAACGATGAAACACAGAAACTGCATCCAAATTTAATACAAAAGGCACAATGCCGACCTAAGTACAAGAGGACTGACACTCTAACTTTCTATGGTTTAAACCTCTCCTGTGAGTCCATTTTTAGATTCCGATGCTTCACTTCAGGTTTACTGTATCCCTTGGACCTTCTTATTGACGATGAAACACAGAAATTGCATCCGAAATAAAACAAAAGGCACAATGCCGACTTAAGTACAAGAGGACTGACACTCTGACACTCTAACTTTCTTTGATTTGAACCTCTCCTGTAAATCCAGTTTTAGATTCCGATGCTTCACTTCAGGTTTTCTGTATCCCTTGGGCCTTCTTAATGACGATGAAACACAGAAATTGCATCCGAATTTAATACAAAAGGCACAATGCCGACTTAAGTACAAGAGGACTGACACTCTAACTTTCTAGGATTTTAACCTCACCTGTGAGTCCAGTTTTAGATTCCGATGCTTCACTTCAGGTTTACTGTATACCTTGGACCTTCTTATTGACGATGAAACACAGAAATTGCATCCGAATTTAATACAAAAGGCACAATGCCGACTTAAGTACAAGAGGACTGACACTCTAACTTTCTATGATAAGAACCTCTCCTGTGAGTACAATTTTAGATTCCGATGCTTCACTTCAGGTTTACTGCATCCCTTACACCTTCTTATTGACGATGAATAACAGATATTGCATCCGAATTTAATACAAAAGGCACAATGCCGACTTACGTACAAGAGGACTGACACTCTAACTTTCTATGATTTGAACCACTCCTGTGAGTCCAGTTCAAGATTCCGATGCTTCACTTCAGGTTTACTATATCCCTTGGACCTTCTTATTGACGATGAAACACAGAAATTGCATCCGAATTTATTACAAAAGGCACAATGACGACTTAAGTACAGGAGGACTGACACTCTAACATTCCATGACATGAACCTCTCCTGTGAGTACAATTTTAGATTTCGATGCTTCACTTCAGGTTTACTGAATCCCTTGTACCTTCGTATTGACAATGAAACACAGAAATGGCATCCGAATTTAATACAAAAGATACATTGCCGACTTAAGAACAAGAAGACCGACACTCTAACTTTCTATGATTTAAAACACTCCTGTGAGTCAAGTTTAAGATTCCGATGCTTCACTTCAGGTTTACTGTATCCCTTGCACCTTCTTATTGACGATGAAACACAGAAATTGCATCCGAATTAAATACAAAAGGCACAATACCGACTTAAGTACAAGAGGACTGACATTCTATCTTTCTATGATTTGAACCTCTGCTGTTAGTCCAGTTTTAGATTCCGATGCTTCACTTCAGGTTTACTGTATCCCTTGGACCTTCTTATTGACGATGAAACACAGAAATTGCATCCGAATTTAATACAAAAGGCACAATTCCGACATAAGTACAAGAGGACTGACACTCCAACATTCTTTGATTTGAAACTCTCCTGTGATTCCAGTTTTAGATTCCGATGCTTCACTTCAGGTTTTCTGTATCCCTTGGACCTTCGTATTGACGATGAAACACAGAAATTGCATCCGAATTTAATACAAAAGGCACAATGCTGACTTAAGTACAAGAGGACTGACACTCTAACTTTCTATGATTTGAACCTCACCTGTGAGTCCAGTTTAAGATTCCGATGCTTCACTTCAGGTTTACTGTATACCTTGGACCTTCTTATTGACGATGAAACACAGAAATTGCATCCGAATTTAATACAAAAGGAACAATGCCGACTTAAGTACAAGAGGACTGACACTCTAACGTTCTATGTATGAACATCCCCTGTGAGTACAATTTTAGATTCTGATGCTTCACTTCAGGTTTACAGCATCCCTTGGACCTTCTTATTGACGATGAAACACAGAAATTGCATCTGAATTTAATACAACAGGCACAATGCCGACTTAAGTACAAGAGGACTGACACTATAACTTTCTATGATTTGAGCCACTCCTGTGAGTCCAGTTATAGATTCCGATGCTTCACTTCAGGTTTACTGTATCCCTTCGACCTTCTTATTGACGATGAAACACAGAATTTGCATCCAAATTTAATACAAAAGGCACAATGCCGACTTAAGTACAAGAGGACTGACACTCTAAGTTTCTCTGATTTGAACCTCTCCTGTGATTCCAGTTTTAGATTCCGATGCTTCACTTCAGGTTTACTGTATCCCTTGGACCTTCGTATTGACGATGAAACACAGAAATTGCATCCGAATTTAATACAAAAGGCACAATGCCGACTTAAGTACAAGAGGACTGACACTCTTACTTTCTATGATATGAACATCTCCTGTGAGTACAATTTTAGATTCCGATGCTTCAATTCAGGTTTACAGCATCCCTTGGACCTTCTTATTGACGATGATACACAGAAATTGCATCCGAATTTAATACAAGAGGCACAATGCCGACTTAAGTACAAGAGGACTGACACTATAACTTTCTTTGATTTGAACCTCTCCTGTGATTCCAGTTTTAGATTCCGATGCTTCACTTCAGGTTTTCTGTATCCCTTGGACCTTCTTATTGACGATGATACACAGAAATTGCATACGAATTTAATACAAAAGGCACAATGCTGACTTAAGTACAAGAGGACTGACACTCTAACTTTCTATGATTTGAACCTCTCCTGTGAGTACAATTTTAGATTCCGATGCTTCACTTCAGGTTTACTGCATCCCATACACCTTCTTCTTGACGATGAAACACAGATATTGCATCCGAATTTAATACAAAAGGCACAATGCCGACTTAAATACAAGAGGACTGACACACTAACTTTCTATGATTTGAACGTCTCCTGTGAGTCCAGTTTTAGATTCCGATGCTTCACTTCAGGTTAACTGTATCCCTTGGACCTTCTTATTGAAGATGAAACACAGAAATTGCATCCGAATTTAATACAAAAGGCACAATGCCGACTTAAGTACAAGAGGACTGACACTCTAACTTTCTATGATTTGAACCACTCCTGCGAGTCCAGTTTAAGATTCCGATGCTTCACTTCAGGTTTACTGTATCCCTTGGACCTTCTTATTGACGATGAAACACAGAAATTGCATCCGAATTTAATACTAAAGGCACAATACCGACTAAAGTACAAGAGGACTGACACTCTAACTTTCTAGGATTTGAACCTCACCTGTGAGTCCAGTTTAAGATTCCGATGCTTCACTTCAGGTTTACTGTGTCCCTTGGACCTTCTTATTGACGATGAAACACAGAAATTGCATCCGAATTTAAAACAAAAGGCACAATGCCGACTTAAGTACAAGAGGACTGACACTCTGACACTCTAACTTTCTTTGATTTGAACCTCTCCTGTAATTCCAGTTTTAGATTCCGATGCTTCACTTCAGGTTTTCTGTATCCCTTGGGCCTTTTTATTGACGAAGAAACACAGAAATTGCATCCGAATTTAATACAAAAGGCACAATGCCAACTTAAGTACAAGAGGACTGACACTCTAACTTTCTAGGATTTGAACCTCACCTGTGAGTCCAGTTTAAGATTCCGATGCTTCACTTCAGGTTTACTGTATACCTTGGACCTTCTTATTGACGATGAAACACAGAAATTGCATCCGAATTTAATACAAAAGGCACAATGCCGACTTAAGTACAAGAGGACTGACACTCTAACTTTCTATGATAAGAACCTCTCCTGTGAGTACAATTCTAGATTCCGATGCTTCACTTCAGGTTTACTGCATCCCTTACACCTTCTTATTGACGATGAATAACAGATATTGCATCCGAATTTAATACAAAAGGCACAATGCCGACTTAAGTACAAGAGGACTGACACTCTAACTTTCTATGATTTGAACCACTCCTGTGAGTCCAGTTTAAGATTCCGATGCTTCACTTCAGGTTTATTGTATACCTTGGACCTTCTTATTGACGATGAAACACAGAAATTGCATCCGAATTTAATACAAAAGGAACAATGCCGACTTAAGTACAAGAGGACTGACACTCTAACTTTCTATGTATGAACATCCCCTGTGAGTACAAATTTAGATTCTGATGCTTCACTTCAGGTTTACAGCATCCCTTGGACCTTTTTATTGACGATGAAACACAGAAATTGCATCCGAATTTAATACAACAGGCACAATGCCGACTTAAGTACAAGAGGACTGACACTATAACTTTCAATGATTTGAGCCACTCCTGTGAGTCCAGTTATTGATTCCGATGCTTCACCTCAGGTTTACTGTATCCCTTCGACCTTCTTATTGACGATGAAACACAGAATTTGCATCCGAATTTAATACAAAAGGCACAATGCCGACTTAAGTACAAGAGGACTGACACACTAACTTTCTACGATTTGAACCTCTCCTGTGAGTCCAGTTTTAGATTCCGATGCTTCACTTCAGGTTTACTGTATCCCTTGGATCTTCTTATTGACGATGAAACACAGAAATTGCATACGAATGTAATACAAAAGGCACAATGCCGACTTAAGTACAAGAGGACTGACACTCTAACTTTCTATGATTTGAACATCTCCTGTGAGTCCAGTTTTAGATTCCGATGCTTCACTTCAGGTTTACTGTATCCCTTGGACCTTCTTATTGAAGATGAAACACAGAAATTGCATCCGAATTTAATACAAAAGGCACAATGCCGACTTAAGTACAAGAGGACTGACACTCTAACTTTCTATGATTTGAACCTCTCCTGTGAGTCCAGTTTAGATGCCGAGGTTTCACTTCAGGTTTACTGTATCCCTCGGACCTTCTTATTGACGATGGAACACAGAAATTGCAACCGAATTTAATACAAAAGCACAATGCCGACTTAAGTACAAGAGGACTGACCCTCTAACTTTCTATGATTTGAACCACTCCTGTGAGTCCAGTTTAAGATTCCGATGCTTCACTTCAGGTTTACTGTATCCCTTGGACCTTCTTATTGACGATGAAACACAGAAATTGCATCCGAATTTAATACAAAAGGCACATTGCCGACTTAAGCACAAGAGGACTGACACTCTAACTTTCTATGATTTGAACCTCTCCTGTGAGTCCAGTTTTAGATTCCGAGGCTTCACTTCAGACTCACTGTATCCCTTGGACCTTCTTATTGACGATGAAACACCGAAATTGCATCCGAATTTAATACAAAAGGCACTATGCTGACTTAAGATCAAGAGGACTGACACTCTAACTTTCTATGATTTGAACCACTCCTGTGAGTCCCGTGTTAGATTCCGATGCTTCACTTCAGGTTTACTGTATCCCTTGGACCTTCTTATAAACGATGAAACACAGAAATTACATCCGAATTTAATACAAAAGGCACAATGCCAACTTAAGTACAAGAGGACTGACACTCTAACTTTCTATGATAAGAACCTCTCCTGTGAGTACAATTTTAGATTCCGATGCTTCACTTCAGGTTTACTGCATCCCTTATACCTTCTTCTTGACGATGAAACACAGATATTGCATCCGAATTTAATACAAAAGGCACAATGCCGACTTAAATACAAGAGGACTGACACACTAACTTTCTATGATTTGAACCACTCCTGTGAGTCCAGTTTAAGATTCCGATGCTTCACTTCAGGTTTTCTGTATCCCTTGGACCTTCTTATTAACGATGAAACACAGAAATTGCATCCAAATTTAATACAAAAGGCACAATGCCGACTTAAGTACAAGAGGACTGACACTCTAACTTTCTATGGTTTAAACCTCTCCTGTGAGTCCAGTTTTAGATTCCGATGCTTCACTTCAGGTTTACTGTATCCCTTGGACCTTCTTATTGACGATGAAACACAGAAATTGCATCCGAATTTAAAACAAAAGGCACAATGCCGACTTAAGTACAAGAGGACTGACACTCTGACACTCTAACTTTCTTTGATTTGAACCTCTCCTGTAATTCCAGTTTTAGATTCCGATGCTTCACTTCAGGTTTTCTGTATCCCTTGGGCCTTCTTATTGACGATGAAACACAGAAATTGCATCCGAATTTAATACAAAAGGCACAATGCCGACTTAAGTACAAGAGGACTGACACTCTAACTTTCTAGGATTTTAACCTCACCTGTGAGTCCAGTTTTAGATTCCGAAGCTTCACTTCAGGTTTACTGTATACCTTGGACCTTCTTATTGACGATGAAACACAGAAATTGCATCCGAATTTAATACAAAAGGCACAATGCCGACTTAAGTACAAGAGGACTGACACTCTAACTTTCTATGACAAGAACCTCTCCTGTGAGTACAATTTTAGATTCGGATGCTTCACTTCAGGTTTACTGCATCCCTTACACCTTCTTATTGACGATGAATAACAGATATTGCATCCGAATTTAATACAAAAGGCACAGTGCCGACTTAAGTACAAGAGGACTGATACTCTAACTTTCTATGATTTGAACCACTCCTGTGAGTCCAGTTTAAGATTCCGATGCTTCACTTCAGGTTTACTATATCCCTTGGACCTTCTTATTGACGTTGAAACACAGAAATTGCATCCGAATTTATTACAAAAGGCACAATGACGACTTAAGTACAAGAGGACTGACACTCTAACATTCCATGATATGAACCTCTCCTGTGAGTACAATTTTAGATTTCGATGTTTCACTTCAGGTTTACTGAATCCCTTGTACCTTCTTATTGACAATGAAACACAGAAATGGCATCCGAATTTAATACAAAAGATACATTGCCGACTTAAGAACAAGAGGACCGACACTCTAACTTTCTATGATTTAAACCGCTCCTGTGAGTCCAGTTTAAGATTCCGATGCTTCACTTCAGGTTTACTGTATCCCTTGCACCTTCTTATTGACGATGAAACACAGAAATTGCATCCGAATTAAGTACAAAAGGCACAATACCGACTTAAGTACAAGAGGACTGACATTCTATCTTTCTATGATTTGAACCTCTGCTGTTAGTCCAGTTTTAGATTCCGATGCTTCACTTCAGGTTTACTGTATCCCATGGACCTTCTTATTGACGATGAAACACAGAAATTGCATCCGAATTTAATACAAAAGGCACAATTCCGACATAAGTACAAGAGGACTGACACTCCAACATTCTTTGATTTGAAACTCTCCTGTGATTCCAGTTTTAGATTCCGATGCTTCACTTCAGGTTTTCTGTATCCCTTGGACCTTCATATTGACGATGAAACACAGAAATTGCATCCGAATTAAATACAAAAGGCACAATGTTGACTTAAGTACAAGAGGACTGACACTCTAACTTTCAATGATTTGAACCTCACCTGTGAGTCCAGTTTAAGATTCCGATGCTTCACTTCAGGCTTACTGTATACCTTGGACCTTCTTATTGACGATGAAACACAGAAATTGCATCCGAATTTAATACAAAAGGAACAATGCCGACTTAAGTACAAGAGGACTGACACTCTAACGTTCTATGTATGAACATCCCCTGTGAGTACAATTTTAGATTCTGATGCTTCACTTCAGGTTTACAGCATCCCTTTTACCTTCTTATTGACGATGAAACACAGAAATTGCATCCGAATTTAATACAACAGGCACAATGCCGACTTAAGTACAAGAGGACTGACACTATAACTTTATATGATTTGAGCCACTCCTGTGAGTCCAGTTATAGATTCCGATGCTTCACTTCAGGTTTACTGTATCCCTTCGACCTTCTTATTGACGATGAAACACAGAATTTGCATCCAAATTTAATACAAAAGGCACAATGCCGACTTAAGTACAAGAGGACTGACACACTAAGTTTCTCTGATTTGAACCTCTCCTGTGATTCCAGTTTTAGATTCCGATGCTTCACTTCAGGTTTACTGTATCCCTTGGACCTTCGTATTGACGATGAAACACAGAAATTGCATCCGAATTTAATACAAAAGGCACAATGCCGACTTAAGTACAAGAGGACTGACACTCTTACTTTCTATGATATGAACATCTCCTGTGAGTACAATTTTAGATTCCGATGCTTCAATTCAGGTTTACAGCATCCCTTGGACCTTCTTATTGACGATGATACACAGAAATTGCATCCGAATTTAATACAAGAGGCACAATGAGGACTTAAGTACAAGAGGACAGACACTATAACTTTCTTTGATTTGAACCTCTCCTGTGATTCCAGTTTTAGATTCCGATGCTTCACTTCAGGTTTTCTGTATCCCTTGGACCTTCTTATTGACGATGATACACAGAAATTGCATCCGAATTTAATACAAAAGGCACAATGCTGACTTAAGTACAAGAGGACTGACACTCTAAATTTCTATGATTTGAACCTCTCCTGTGAGTACAATTTTAGATTCCGATGCTTCACTTCAGGTTTACTGCATCCCATACACCTTCTTCTTGACGATGAAACACAAATATTGCATCCGAATTTAATACAAAAGGCACAATGCCGACTTAAATACAAGAGGACTGACACACTAACTTTCTATGATTTGAACCACTCCTGTGAGTCCCGTGTTAGATTCCGATGCTTCACTTCAGGTTTACTGTATCCCTTGGACCTTCTTATAAACGATGAAACACAGAAATTACATCCGAATTTAATACAAAAGGCACAATGCCAACTTAAGTACAAGAGGACTGACACTCTAACTTTCTATGATAAGAACCTCTCCTGTGAGTACAATTTTAGATTCCGATGCTTCACTTCAGGTTTACTGCATCCCTTACACCTTCTTCTTGACGATGAAACACAGATATTGCATCCGAATTAAATACAAAAGGCACAATGCCGACTTAAATACAAGAGGACTGACACACTAACTTTCTATGATTTGAACCACTCCTGTGAGTCCAGTTTAAGATTCCGATGCTTCACTTCAGGTTTTCTGTATCCCTTGGACCTTCTTATTAACGATGAAACACAGAAACTGCATCCAAATTTAATACAAAAGGCACAATGCCGACTTAAGTACAAGAGGACTGACACTCTAACTTTCTATGGTTTAAACCTCTCCTGTGAGTCCAGTTTTAGATTCCGATGCTTCACTTCAGGTTTACTGTGTCCCTTGGACCTTCTTATTGACGATGAAACACAGAAATTGCATCCGAATTTAAAACAAAAGGCACAATGCCGATTTAAGTACAAGAGGACTGACACTCTGACACTCTAATTTTATTTGATTTGAACCTCTCCTGTAATTCCAGTTTTAGATTCCGATGCTTCACTTCAGGTTTTCTGTATCCCTTGGGCCTTCTTATTGACGATGAAACACAGAAATTGCATCCGAATTTAATACAAAAGGCACAATACCGACTAAAGTACAAGAGGACTGACATTCTAACTTTCTATGATTTGAACCTCTCCTGTTAGTCCAGTTTTAGATTCCGATGCTTCACTTCAGGTTTACTGTATCTCTTACACCTTCTTATTGACGATGAAACACAGATATTGCATCCGAATTTAATACAAAAGGCACAATGCCGACTTAAGTACAAGAGGACTGACACTCTAACTTTCTATGATTTGAACCACTCCTGTGAGTCCAGTTTAAGATTCCGATGCTTCACTTCAGGTTTACTATATCCCTTGGACCTTCTTATTGACGATGAAATACAGAAATTGCATCCGAATTTAATACAAAAGACACAATGCCGACTTAAGTACAAGAGGACTGACACTCTAACTTTCTATGATTTGAACCTCACCTGTGAGTCCAGTTATAGATTCCGATGCTTCACTTCAGGTTTATTGTATATCTTGGACCTTCTTATTGACGATGAAACACAGAAATTGCATCCGAATTTATTACAAAAGGCACAATGACGACTTAAGTACAAGAGGACTGACACTCTAACATTCCATGATATGAACCTCTCCTGTGAGTACAATTTTAGATTTCGATGCTTCACTTCAGGTTTACTGAATCCCTTGTACCTTCTTATTGACAATGAAACACAGAAATGGCATCCGAATTTAATACAAAAGATACATTGCCGACTTAAGAACAAGAGGACCGACACTCTAACTTTCTATGATTTAAACCACTCCTGTGAATCCAGTTTAAGATTCCGATGCTTCACTTCAGGTTTACTGAATCCCTTGCACCTTCTTATTGACGATGAAACACAGAAATTGCATCCGAATTCAATACAAAAGGCACAATACCGACTTAAGTACAAGAGGACTGGCATTCTATCTTTCTATGATTTGAACCTCTGCTGTTAGTCCAGTTTTAGATTCCGATGCTTCACTTCAGGTTTACTGTATCCCTTGGACCTTCTTATTGACGATGAAACACAGAAATTGCATCCGAATTTAATACAAAAGGCACAATTCCGACATAAGTACAAGAGGACTGACACTCCAACATTCTTTGATTTGAAACTCTCCTGAGATTCCAGTTTTAGATTCCGATGCTTCACTTCAGGTTTACTGTATACCTTGGACCTTCTTATTGACGATGAAACACAGAAATTGCATCCGAATTTGATACAAAAGGAACAATGCCGACTTAAGTACAAGAGGACTGACACTCTAACTTTCTATGTATGAACATCCCCTGTGAGTACAATTTTAGATTCTGATGCTTCACTTCAGGTTTACAGCATCCCTTGGACCTTCTTATTGACGATGAAACACAGAAATTGCATCCGAATTTAATACAACAGGCACAATCCCGACTTAAGTACAAGAAGACTGACACTATAACTTTCTATGATTTGAGCCACTCCTGTGAGTCCAGTTATAGATTCCGATGCTTCACTCAGGTTTACTGTATCCCTTCGACCTTCTTATTGACGATGAAACACTGAATTTTCATCCAAATTTAATACAAAAGGCACAATGCCGACTTAAGTACAAGAGGACTGACACTATAAGTTTCTCTGATTTGAACCACTCCTGTGATTCCAGTTTTAGATTCCGATGCTTCACTTCAGGTTTACTGTATCCCTTGGACCTTCTTATTGACGATGAAACACAGAAATTGCATCCGAATTTAATACAAAAGGCACAATGCCGACTTAAGTACAAGAGGACTGACACTCTAACTTTCTATGATATGAACATCTCCTGTGAGTACAATTTTAGATTCCGATGCTTCAATTCAGGTTTACAGCATCCCTTGGACCTTCTTATTGACGATGATACACAGAAATTGCATCCGAATTTAATACAAGAGGCACAATGCCGACTTAAGTACAAGAGGACTGACACTATAACTTTCTTTGATTTGAACCTCTCCTGTGATTCCAGTTTTAGATTCCGATGCATCACTTCAGGTTTACTGAATCCCTTGGACCTTCGTATTGTTGATGAAACACAGAAATTGCATCCGAATTTAATACAAAATGCACAATGCCGACTTAAGTACAAGGGGACTGACACACTAACTTTCTACGATTTGAACCTCTCCTGTGAGTCCAGTTTTAGATTCCGATGCTTCACTTCTGGTTTACTGTATCCCTTGGATCTTCTTATTGACGATGAAACACAGAAATTGCATACGAATTTAATACAAAAGGCACAATGCCGACTTAAGTACAAGAGGACTGACACTCTAAGTTTCTATGATTTGAACCTCACCTGTGAGTCCAGTTTTAGATTCCGATGCTTCACTTCAGGTTTACTGTATCCCTTGGACATTCTTATTGACGATGAAACACAGAAATTGCATCCGAATTTAATACAAAAGGCACAATGCCGACTTAAGTACAAGAGGACTGACACCCTAAGGTTCTCTGATTTGAACCTCTCCTGTGATTCCAGTTTTAGATTCCGATGCTTCACTTCAGGTTTACTGCATCCCTTGGACCTTCTTATTGACGACGAAACACAGAAATTGCATCCGAATTTAATACAAAAGGCACAATGCCGACTTAAGTACAAGAGGACTGACACTCTAACTTTCTATGATTTGAACCTCTCCTGTGAGTCCAGTTTTAGATGCCGAGGTTTCACTTCAGGTTTACTGTATCCCTCGGACCTCCTTATTGATGATGAAACACAGAAATTGCATCCGAATTTAATACAAAAGCACAATGCCGACTTAAGTACAAGAGGACTGACACTAACTTTCTATGATTTGAACCACTCCTGTGAGTCCAGTTTAAGGTTCCGATGCTTCACTTCAGGTTTACTGTATCCCTCGGACCTTCTTATTGACGATGAAACACAGCAATTGCATACGAATTTAATACAAAAGGCACAATACCGACTAAAGTACAAGAGGACTGACATTCTAACTTTCTATGATTTGAACCTCTCCTGTTAGTCCAGTTTTAGATTCCGATGCTTCACTTCAGGTTTACTGTATCTCTTACACCTTCTTATTGACGATGAAACACAGATATTGCATCCGAATTTAATACAAAAGGCACAATGCCGAATTAAGTACAAGAGGACTGACACTCTAACTTTCTATGATTTGAACCACTCCTGTGAGTCCAGTTTAAGATTCCGATGCTTCACTTCAGGTTTACTGTATCCCTTGGACCTTCTTATTGACGATGAAACACAGAAATTGCATCCGAATTAAATACAAAAGGCACAATGCCCACTTAAGTACAAGAGGACTGACACTCAAACTTTCTATGATTTGAACCTCACCTGTGAGTCCAGTTTTAGATTTCGATGCTTCACTTCAGGTTTACAGAATCCCTTGTACCTTCTTATTGACAATGAAACACAGAAATTGCATGCGAATTTAATACGAAAGGCACATTGCCGACTTAAGTACAAGAGGACTGACACTCTAAGTTTCTGTGATTTGAACCTCTCCTGTGAGTCCAGTTTTAGATGCCGAGGCTTCACTTCAGGTTTACTGTATCCCTTGGACCTTGTTATTGTCGATGAAACACAGAAATTGCATCCGAATTTAATACAAAAGGCACAATGCCGACTTAAGTACAAGAGGACTGACACTCTAACTTTCTATGGTTTGGACCTCTCCTGTGAGTCCAGTTTTAGATTCCGAGGCTTCACTTCAGACTTACTGTATCCCTTGGACCTTCTTATTGACGATGAAACACAGAAATTGCATCCGAATTTAATACAAAAGTCACTTTGCTGACTTAAGTACAAGAGGACTGACACTCTAACTTTCTATGATTTGAACCACTCCTGTGAGTCCCGCGTTAGATTCCGATGCTTCACTTCAGGTTTACTGTATCCCTTGGACCTTCTTATAAACGATGAAACACAGAAATTACATCCGAATTTAATACAAAAGGCACAATGCCGACTTAAGTACAAGAGGACTGACACTCTAACTTTCTATGATAAGAACCTCTACTGTGAGTACAATTTTAGATTCCGATGCTTCACTTCAGGTTTACTGCATCCCTTACACCTTCTTCTTGACGATGAAACGCAGATATTGCATTCGAATTTAATACAAAAGGCACAATGCCGACTTAAATACAAGAGGACTGACACACTAACTTTCTATGATTTGAACCACTCCTGTGAGTCCAGTTTAAGATTCCGATGCTTCACTTCAGGTTTTCTGTATCCCTTGGACCTTCTTATTAACGATGAAACACAGAAACTGCATCCAAATTTAATACAAAAGGCACAATGCCGACTTAAGTACAAGAGGACTGACACTCTAACTTTCTATGGTTTAAACCTCTCCAGTGAGTCCAGTTTTAGATTCCGATGCTTCACTTCAGGTTTACTGTATCCCTTGGACCTTCTTATTGACGATGAAACACAGAAATTGCATCCGAATTTAAAACAGAATCCACAATGCCGACTTAAGTACAAGAGGACTGACACTCTGACACTCTAACTTTCTTTGATTTGAACCTCTCCTGTAATTCCAGTTTTAGATTCCGATGCTTCACTTCAGGTTTACTGTATACCTTGGACCTTCTTATTGACGATGAAACACAGAAATTGCATCCGAATTTAATACAAAAGGCACAATGCCGACTAAGTCCAAGAGGACTGACACTCAAACTTTCTATGATAAGAACCTGTCCTGTGAGTATAATTTTAGATTCCGATGCTTCACTTCAGGTTTACTGCATCCCTTACACCTTCTTATTGACGATGAAACACAGATATTGCATCCGAATTTAATACAAAAGGCACAATGCCGACTTAAGTACAAGAGGACTGACACTCTTACTTTCTATGATTTGAACCACTCCTGTGAGTGCAGTTTAAGATTCCGATGCTTCACTTCAGGTTTACTATATCCCTTGGACCTTCTTATTGACGATGAAACACAGAAATTGCATCCGAATTTAATACAAAAGGCACAATGCCAACTTAAGTACAAGAGGACTGACACTCTAACTTTCTATGATTTGAACCTCACCTGTGAGTCCTGTTATAGATTCCGATGCTTCACTTCAGGTTTATTGTATATCTTGGACCTTCTTATTGACGATGAAACACAGAAATTGCATCCGAATTTATTACAAAAGGCACAATGGCGACTTAAGTACAAGAGGACTGACACTCTAACATTCAATGATATGAACTTCTCCTGTGAGTACAATTTTAGATTTCAATGCTTCACTTCAGGTTTACTGAATCCCTTGTACCTTCTTATTGACAATGAAACACAGAAATTGCATCCGAATTTAATACAAAAGATACATTGCCGACTTAAGAACAAGTGGACCGACACTCTACCTTTCTATGATTTGAACCACTCCTGTGAGTCCAGTTTAAGATTCCGAGGCTTCACTTCAGGTTTACTGTATCCCTTGCACCTTCTTATTGACGATGAAACACAGAAATTGCATCCGAATTAAATACAAAAGGCACAATACCGACTGAAGTACAAGAGGACTGACATTCTATCTTTCTATGATTTGAACCTCTGCTGTTAGTCCAGTTTTAGATTCCGATGCTTCACTTCAGGTTTACTGTATCCCTTGGACCTTCTTATTGACGATGAAACACAGAAATTGCATCCGAATTTAATACAAAAGGCACAATTCCGACTTAAGTACAAGAGGACTGACACTCCAACATTCTTTGATTTGAAACTCTCCTGTGATTCCAGTTTTAGATTCCGATGCTTCACTTCAGGTTTTCTGTATCCCTTGGACCTTCTTATTGACGATGAAACACAGAAATTGCATCCGAATTTAATACAACAGGCACAATGCCGACTTAAGTACAAGAGGACTGACACTCTAACTTTCTATGATTTGAACCTCTCCTTTGAGTCCAGTTTTAGATTCCGAGGCTTCACTTCAGATCTGCTGTATCCCTTGGACCTTCTTATTGACGATGAAACACAGAAATTGCATCCGAATTTAATACAAAAGGCACAATAACGACTTAAGTACAAGAGGACTGACACTCTAACTTTCTATGATTTCAACCACTCCTGTGAGTCCCGTGTTAGATTCCGATGCTTCTCTTCAGGTTTGCTCTATCACTTGGACCTCCTTATAAACGATGAAACACAGAAATTACATCCGAATTTAATACAAAAGGCACAATGCCGCCTAAGTACAAGAGGACTGACACTCTAACTTTCTATGATTTGAACCTCTCCTGTGAGTCCAGTTTTAGGTTCCGATGCTTCACTTCAGGTTTACTGTATCCCTTGTACCTTCTTATTGACGATGAAACAAATAAACTGCATCCGAATTTAATACAAAAGGCACAATGCCGACTTAAGTACAAGAGGACTGACACTCTAACTTTCTATGAATTGAACCTCTCCTGTGAGCCAAGTTTTCGATTCCGATGCTTCCCTTCAGGTTTACTGTATACCTTGGACCTTCTTATTGACGATGAAACACAGAAATTGCATCCGAATTTAATACAAAAGGCACATTGCCGACTTAAGTACAGGAGGACCGACACTCTAACTTTCTATGTTTTGAACCACTCCTGTGAGTCCAGTTTAGATGCCGAGGTTTCACTTCAGGTTTACTGTATCCCTTGCACCTTCTTATTGACGATGAAACACAGAAATTGCTTCCGAATTTAATACAAAAGGCACAATACCGACTTAAGTACAAGAGGACTGACATTCTATCTTTCTATGATTTGAACCTCTCCTGTTAGTCCAGTTTTAGATTCCTATGCTTCACTTCAGGTTTACTGTATCCCTTGGACCTTCTTATTGACGATGAAACACAGAAATTGTATCCGAATTTAATACAAAAGGCACAATTCCGACTTAAGTACAAGAGGACTGACACTCCAACTTTCTTTGATTTGATTCTCTCCTGTGATTCCAGTTTTAGATTCCGATGCTTCACTTCAGGTATTCTGTATCCCTTGGACCTTCTTATTGACGATGAAATACAGAAATTGCATCCGAATTTAATACAAAAGGCACAATGCTGACTTAAGTACAAGAGGACTGACACTCTAACTTTCTATGATTTGAACCTCACCTGTGAGTCCAGTTTAAGATTCCGATGCTTCACTTCAGGTCTACTGTATACCTTGGACCTTCTTATTGACGATGAAACACTGAAATTGCATCCGAATTTAATACAAAAGGCACAATGCCTACTTAAGTACAAGAGGACTGACACTCTAACTTTCTATGTATGAACATCCCCTGTGAGTACAATTTTAGATGCCGATGCTTCACTTCAGGTTTACAGCATCCCTTGGACCTTCTTATTGACGATGAAACACAGAAATTGCATCCGAATTTAATACAACAGGCACAATGCCGACTTAAGTACAAGAGGACTGACACTATAACTTTCTATGATTTGAGCCACTCCTGTGAGTCCAGTTATAGATTCCGATGCTTCACTTCAGGTTTACTGTATCCATTCGACCTTCTTATTGACGATGAAACACAGAATTTGCATCCGAATTTAATACAAAAGGCACAATGCCGACTTAAGTACAAGAGGACTGACACACTAACTTTCTACGATTTGAACATCTCCTGTGAGTCCAGTTTTAGATTCCGATGCTTCACTTCAGGTTTACTGTAACCCTATGGACCTTCTTATTGAAGATGAAACACAGAAATTGGTTCCGAATTTAATACAAAAGGCACAATGCCGACTTAAGTACAAGAGGACTGACACTGTAACTTTCAATGATTTGCACCTCTCCTGTGAGTCCAGTTTTAGATGCCGAGGTTTCACTTCAGGTTTACTGTATCCCTCGGACCTTCTTATTGACGATGAAACACAGAAATTGCATCCGAATTTAATACAAAAGGACAATGCCGACTTAAGTACAAGAGGACTGACACTCTAACTTTCTATGATTTGAACCACTCCTGTGAGTCCAGTTTAAGATTCCGATGCTTCACTTCAGGATTACTGTATCCCTTGGACCTTCTTATTGACGATGAAACACAGAAATTGCATCCGAATTTAATACAAAGGGCACAATACCGACTAAAGTACAAGAGGACTGACATTCTAACTTTCTATGATTTGAACCTCTCCTGTTAGTCCAGTTTTATAATCCGATGCTTCACTTCAGGTTTACTGTATCTCTTACACCTTCTTATGGACGATGAAACACAGAAATTGCATCCTAATTTAATACAAAATGCACAATGCCCACTTAAGTACAAGAGGACTGACACTCAAACTTTCTATGATTTGAACCTCACCTGTGAGTCCAGTTTCAGATTTCAATGCTTCACTTCAGGTTTACTGAATCCCTTGTACATTCTTATTGACAATGAAACACAGAATTTGCATCCGAATTTAATACAAAAGGCACATTGCCGACTTAAGTACAAGAGGACTGACACTCTATGTTTCTGTGATTTGAACCTCACCTGTGAGTCCAGTTTTAGATTCCGATGCTTCACTTCAGGTTTATTGTATATCTTGGACCTTCTTATTGACGATGAAACAAAGAAATTGCATCCGAATTTATTACAAAAGGCACAATGCCGACTTACGTACAAGAGGACTGACACACTAACATTCCATGCTATGAACCTCTCCTGTGAGTACAATTTTAGATTCCGATGCTTCACTTCAAGTTTACTGCATCCCTTGGACCTTCTTATTGACAATGAAACACAGAATTTGCATCCGAATTTAATACAAAAGGCACATTGCCGACTTAAGTACAAGAGGACTGACACTCTAAGTTTCTGTGATTTGAACCTCTCCTGTGAGTCCAGTTTTAGATTCCGATGCTTCTCTTCAGGTTTACTGTATCCCTTGGAACTTCTTATTGACGATGGAGCACAGAAATTGCATCCGATTTTAATATAAAAGGCCCAATGCCGACATAAGTACAAAAGGACTGACACTCTAATTTTCTATGATTTGAACCTCTCCTGTGAGTCCAGTTTTAGATGCCGAGGCTTCACTTCAGGTTTACTGTATCCCTTGGACCTTGTTATTGTCGATAAAACACAGAAATTGCATCCGAATTTAATACAAAAGGCACAATGCCGACTTAAGTACAAGAGGTCTGACACTCTAACTTTCTATGATTTCAACCACTCCTGTGAGTCCCGTGTTAGATTCCGATGCTTCTCTTCAGGTTTGCTCTATCACTTGGACCTCCTTATAAACGATGAAACACAGAAATTACATCCGAATTTAATACAAAAGGCTCAATGCCGCCTAAGTACAAGAGGACTGACACTCTAACTTTCCATGATTTGAACCTCTCCTGTGAGTCCAGTTTTAGGTTCCGATGCTTCACTTCAGGTTTACTGTATCCATTGTACCTTCTTATTGACGATGAAACAAATAAACTGCATCCGAAATTAATACAAAAGGCACAATGCCGACTTAAGTACAAGAGGACTGACACTCTAACTTTCTATGAATTGAACCTCTCCTGTGAGTCCAGTTTTCGATTCCGATGCTTCCCTTCAGGTTTACTGTATACCTTGGACCTTCTTATTGACGATGAAACACAGAAATTGCATCCGAATTTAATACAAAAGGCACATTGCCGACTTAAGTACAGGAGGACCGACACTCTAACTTTCTATGTTTTGAACCACTCCTGTGAGTCCAGTTTAGATGCCGAGGTTTCACTTCAGGTTTACTGTATCCCTTGCACCTTCTTATTGACGATGAAACACAGAAATTGCTTCCGAATTTAATACAAAAGGCACAATACCGACTTAAGTACAAGAGGACTGACATTCTATCTTTCTATGATTTGAACCTCTCCTGTTAGTCCAGTTTTAGATTCCGATGCTTCACTTCAGGTTTACTGTATCCCTTGGACCTTCTTATTGACGATGAAACACAGAAATTGTATCCGAATTTAATACAAAAGGCACAATTCCGACTTAAGTACAAGAGGACTGACACTCTAACTTTCTTTGATTTGAACCTCTCCTGTGATTCCAGTTTTAGATTCCGATGCTTCACTTCAGGTATTCTGTATCCCTTGGACCTTCTTATTGACGATGAAATACAGAAATTGCATCCGAATTTAATACAAAAGGCACAATGCTGACTTAAGTACAAGAGGACTGACACTCTAACTTTCTATGATTTGAACCTCACCTGTGAGTCCAGTTTAAGATTCCGATGCTTCACTTCAGGTCTACTGTATACCTTGGACCTTCTTATTGACGATGAAACACTGAAATTGCATCCGAATTTAATACAAAAGGCACAATGCCTACTTAAGTACAAGAGGACTGACACTCTAACTTTCTATGTATGAACATCCCCTGTGAGTACAATTTTAGATGCCGATGCTCCACTTCAGGTTTACAGCATCCCTTGGACCTTCTTATTGACGATGAAACACAGAAATTGCATCCGAATTTAATACAACAGGCACAATGCCGACTTAAGTACAAGAGGACTGACACTATAACTTTCTATGATTTGAGCCACTCCTGTGAGTCCAGTTATAGATTCCGATGCTTCACTTCAGGTTTACAGTATCCATTCGACCTTCTTATTGACGATGAAACACAGAATTTGCATCCGAATTTAATACAAAAGGCACAATGCCGACTTAAGTACAAGAGGACTGACACACTAACTTTCTACGATTTGAACATCTCCTGTGAGTCCAGTTTTAGATTCCGATGCTTCACTTCAGGTTTACTGTAACCCTATGGACCTTCTTATTGAAGATGAAACACAGAAATTGGATCCGAATTTAATACAAAAGGCACAATGCCGACTTAAGTACAAGAGGACTGACACTGTAACTTTCAATGATTTGCACCTCTCCTGTGAGTCCAGTTTTAGATGCCGAGGTTTCACTTCAGGTTTACTGTATCCCTCGGACCTTCTAATTGACGATGAAACACAGAAATTGCATCCGAATTTAATACAAAAGGACAATGCCGACTTAAGTACAAGAGGACTGACACTCTAACTTTCTATGATTTGAACCACTCCTGTGAGTCCAGTTTAAGATTCCGATGCTTCACTTCAGGTTTACTGTATCCCTTGGACCTTCTTATTGACGATGAAACACAGAAATTGCATCCGAATTTAATACAAAGGGCACAATACCGACTAAAGTACAAGAGGACTGACATTCTAACTTTCTATGATTTGAACCTCTCCTGTTAGTCCAGTTTTATATTCCGATGCTTCACTTCAGGTTTACTGTATCTCTTACACCTTCTTATGGACGATGAAACACAGAAATTGCATCCTAATTTAATACAAAATGCACAATGCCCACTTAAGTACAAGAGGACTGACACTCAAACTTTCTATGATTTGAACCTCACCTGTGAGTCCAGTTTCAGATTTCAATGCTTCACTTCAGGTTTACTGAATCCCTTGTACCTTCTTATTGACAATGAAACACAGAATTTGCATCCGAATTTAATACAAAAGGCACATTG
Organism: Schistocerca americana; assembly: GCF_021461395.2. NCBI lineage: Eukaryota > Metazoa > Arthropoda > Insecta > Orthoptera > Acrididae > Schistocerca > Schistocerca americana. Next base: position 42,582 of record NW_025726267.1, read on the forward strand.
CCGACTTAAGTACAAGAGGACTGACACTCTAAGTTTCTGTGATTTGAACCTCACCTGTGAGTCCAGTTTTAGATTCCGATGCTTCACTTCAGGTTTATTGTATATCTTGGTCCTTCTTATTGACGATGAAACAAAGAAATTGCATCCGAATTTATTACAAAAGGCACAATGCCGACTTACGTACAAGAGGACTGACAAACTAACATTCCATGCTATGAACCTCTCCTGTGAGTACAATTTTAGATTCCGATGCTTCACTTCAAGTTTACTGCATCCCTTGGACCTTCTTATTGACGATGAAACACAGAAATTGCATCCGAATTTAATACAACAGGCACAATGCCGTCTTAAGTACAAGTGGACTAACACTCTAACTTTTTATGATTTGAACCACTCCTGTGAGTCCAGTTATAGGTTCCGATGCTTCACTTCAGGTTTACTGTATCCCTTAGACCTTCTTATTGACGATGAAACACAGAAATTGCATCCTAATTTAATACAAAATGCACAATGCCCACTTAAGTACAAGAGGACTGACACTCAAACTTTCTATGATTTGAACCTCACCTGTGAGTCCAGTTTCAGATTTCAATGCTTCACTTCAGGTTTACTGAATCCCTTGTACCTTCTTATTGACAATGAAACACAGAATTTGCATCCGAATTTAATACAAAAGGCACATTGCCGACTTAAGTACAAGAGGACTGACACTCTAAGTTTCTGTGATTTGAACCTCTCCTGTGAGTCCAGTTTTAGATTCCGATGCTTCTCTTCAGGTTTACTGTATCCCTTGGAACTTCTTATTGACGATGGAGCACAGAAATTGCATCCGATTTTAATATAAAAGGCCCAATGCCGACATAAGTACAAAAGGACTGACACTCTAATTTTCTATGATTTGAACCTCTCCTGTGAGTCCAGTTTTAGATGCCGAGGCTTCACTTCAGGTTTACTGTATCCCTTGGACCTTGTTGTTGTCGATAAAACACAGAAATTGCATCCGAATTTAATACAAAAGGCACAATGCCGACTTAAGTACAAGAGGTCTGACACTCTAACTTTCTATGATTTGAACCTCTCCTGTGAGTCCAGTTTTAGATTCCGAGGCTTCACTTCAGACTTACTGTATCCCTTGGACCTTCTTATTGACGATGAAACACAGAAATTGCATCCGAATTTAATACAAAAGGCACTATGCTGACTTATGTACAAGAGGACTGACACTCTAACTTTCTATGATCTGAACCACTCCTGTGAGTCCCGTGTTAGATTCCGATGCTTCACTTCAGGTTTACTGTATCCCTTGGAAATTCTTATAAACGATGAAACACAGAAATTACATCCGAATTTAATACAAAAGGCACAATGCCGACTTAAGTACAAGAGGACTGACACTCTAACTTTCTATGATAAGAACCTCTCCTGTGAGTACAATTTTAGATTCCGATGCTTCACTTCAGGTTTACTGCATCTCTTACACCTTCTTCTTGACGATGAAACACAGATATTGCATCCGAATTTAATACAAAAGGCACAATGCCGACTTAAATACAAGAGGACTGACACACTAACTTTCTATGATTTGAACCACTCCTGTGAGTCCAGTTTAAGATTCCGATGCTTCACTTCAGGTTTTCTGTATCCCTTGGGCCTTCTTATTCACGATGAACCACAGAAATTGCATCCGAATTTAATACAAAAGGCACAATGCCGACTTAAGTACAAGATTACTGACACTCTAACTTTCTATGATTTGAAGCTCACCTGTGAGTCCAGTTTAAGATTCCGATGCTTCACTTCAGGTTTACTGTATACCTTGGACCTTCTTATTGACGATGAAACACAGAAATTGCATTGGAATTTAATACGCAAGGCACAATGCCGACTTAAGTACAAGAGGACTGACACTCTAACTTTCTATGATTTGAACCACTCCTGTGAGTCCAGTTTAAGATTCCGATGCTTCACTTCAGGTTTACTATATCCCTTGGACCTTCTTATTGACGATGAAACACAGAAATTGCATCCGAATTTAATACAAAAGGCACAATGCGCGACTTAAGTACAAGAGGACTGACACTCTAACTTGCTATGATTTGAACCTCACCTTTGAGTCCAGTTATAGATTCCGATGCTTCACTTCAGGTTTATTGTATATCTTGGACCTTCTTATTGACGATGGAAAACAGAAATTGCATCCGAATTTATTACAAAAGGCACAATGACGACTTAAGTACAAGAGGACTGACACTCTAACATTCCATGATATGAACCTCTCCTGTGAGTACAATTTTAGATTTCGATGCTTCACTTCAGGTTTACTGAATCCCTTGTACCTTCTTATTGACAATGAAACACAGAAATTGCATCCGAATTTAATACAAAAGATACATTGCCGACTTAAGAACAAGAGGACCGACACTCTAACTTTCTATGATTTGAACCACTCCTGTGAGTCCAGTTTAAGATTCCGATGCTTCACTTCAGGTTTACTGTATCCCTTGCACCTTCTTATTGACGATGAAACACAGGAATTGCATCCGAATTAAATACAAAAGGCACAATACCGACTTAAGTACAAGAGGACTGACATTCTATCTTTCTATGATTTGAACCTCTGCTGTTAGTCCACTTTTAGATTCCGATGCTTCACTTTAGGTTTACTGTATCCCTTGGACCTTCTTATTGACGATGAAACACAGAAATTGCATCCGAATTTAATACAAAAGGCAGAATTCCGACATAAGTACAAGAGGACTGACACTCCAACATTCTTTGATTCGAAACTCTCCTGTGATTCCAGTTTTAGATTCCGATGCTTCACTTCAGGTTTTCTGTATCCCTTGGACCTTCTTATTGACGATGAAACACAGAAATTGCATCCGAATTTAATACAAAAGGCACAATGCTGACTTAAGTACAAGAGGACTGACACTCTAACTTTCTATGATTTGAACCTCACCTGTGAGTCCAGTTTAAGATTCCGATGCTTCACTTCAGGTCTACTGTATACCTTGGACCTTCTTATTGACGATGAAACACTGAAATTGCATCCGAATTTAATACAAAAGGCACAATGCCGACTTAAGTACAAGGGGACTGACACTCTAACTTTCTATGTATGAACATCCCCTGTGAGTACAATTTTAGATTCCGATGCTTCACTTCAGGTTTACAGCATCCCTTGGACCTTCTTATTGACGATGAAACACAGACATTGCATCCGAATTTAATACAACAGGCACAATGCCGACATAGGTACAAGAGGACTGACACTATAACTTTCTATGATTTGAGCCACTCCTGTGAGTCCAGTTATAGATTCCGATGCTTCACTTCAGGTTTACTGTATCCATTCGACCTTCTTATTGACGATGAAACACAGAATTTGCATCCGAATTTAATACAAAAGGCACAATGCCGACTTATGTACAAGAGGACTGACACTTTAACTTTCTATGATTTGAACCTCACCTGTGCGTCCAGTTTTAGATTTCGATGCTTTACTTCAGGTTTACTGAATCCCTTGGACCTTCTTATTGACGATGAAACACAGAAATTGCATCCGAATTTAATACAAAATGCACAGTGCCAACATAAGTACAAGAGGACTGACACACTAACTTTCTACGATTTGAACCACTCCTGTGAGTCCAGTTTTAGATTCCGATGCTTCACTTCAGGTTTACTGTATCCCTTCGACCTTGTTATTGACGATGAAACACAGAAATTGCATACGAATGTAATACAAAAGGCACAATGCCGACTTAAGTACAAGAGGACTGACACTCTAACTTTCTATGATTTGAACATCTCCTGTGAGTCCAGTTTTAGATTCCGATGCTTCACTTCAGGTTTACTGTATCCCTCGGACTTTCTTATTGACGATGAAACACAGAAATTGCATCCGAATTTAATACAAAAGCACAATGCCGACTTAAGTACGAGAGGACTGACACTCTAACTTTCTATGTTTTGACCCACTACTGTGAGACCAGTTTAAGATTCCGATGCTTCACTTCAGGTTTACTGTATCCCTTGGACCTTCTTATTGACGATGAAACACAGAAATTGCATCCGAATTTAATACAAAAGGCACAATACCGACTAAAGTACAAGAGGACTGACATTCTAACTTTCTATGATTTGAACCTCACCTGTTAGTCCAGTTTTAGATTCCGATGCTTCACTTCAGTTTTACTGTATCTCTTACACCTTCTTATTGACGATGAAACACAGATATTGCATCCGAATTTAATACAAAAGGCACAATGCCGACTTAAGTACAAGAGGACTGACACTCTAACTTTCTATGATTTGAACCACTCCTGTGAGTCCAGTTTAAGATTCCATTGCTTCACTTCAGGTTTACTGTATCCCTTGGACCTTCTTATTGACGATGAAACACAGAAATTGCATCCGAATTTAATACAAAAGGCACAATGCCGACATAAGTACAAGAGGACTGACACTCTAACTTTCTATGATTTGAACCTCACCTGTGAGTCCAGTTTTAGATTCCGATGCTTCACTTCAGGTTTATTGTATATCTTGGACCTTCTTATTGACGATGAAACAAAGAAATTGCATCCGAATTTATTACAAAAGGCACAATGCCGACTTAAGTACAAGAGGACTGACACTCTAACATTCCATGCTATGAACCTCGCCTGTGAGTACAATTTTAGATTCCGATGCTTCACTTCAGGTTTACTGCATCCCTTGGACCTTCTTATTGACGATGAAACACAGAAATTGCATCCGAATTTAATACAACAGGCACAATGCCGACTTAAGTACAAGAGGACTAACACTCTAACTTTTTATGATTTGAACCACTCCTGTGAGTCCAGTTATAGGTTCCGATGCTTCACTTCAGGTTTACTGTATCCCTTAGACCTTCTTATTGACGATGAAACACAGAAATTGCATCCTAATTTAATACAAAATGCACAATGCCCACTTAAGTACAAGAGGACTGACACTCAAACTTCCTATGATTTGAACCTCACCTGTGAGTCCAGTTTTAGATTTCGATGCTTCACTTCAGGTTTACTGAATCCCTGTACCTTCTTATTGACAAAGAAACACAGAAATTGCATCCGAATTTAATACAAAAGGCACATTGCCGACTTATGTATAAGAGGACTGACACTCTAAGTTTCTGTGATTTGAACCTCTCCTGTGAGTCCAGTTTTAAATTCCGATGCTTCACTTCAGGTTTACTGTATCCCTTGGAACTTCTTATTGACGATGAAGCACAGAAATTGCATCCGATTTTAATATAAAAGGCACAATGCCGACATAAGTACAAAAGGACTGACACTCTAATTTTCTATGATTTGAACCTCTCCTGTGAGTCTAGTTTTAGATGCCGAGGCTTCACTTCAGGTTTACTGTATCCCTTGGACCTTGTTATTGTCGATGAAACACAGAAATTGCATCCGAATTTAATACAAAAGGCACAATGCCGACTTAAGTACAAGAGGTCTGACACTCTAACTTTCTATGATTTGAACCTTTCCTGTGAGTCCAGTTTTAGATTCCGAGGCTTCACTTCAGACTTACTGTATCCCTTGGACCTTCTTATTGACGATGAAACACAGAAATTGCATCTGAATTTAATACAAAAGGCACTATGCTGACTTAAGTACAAGAGGACTGACACTCTAACTTTCTATGATTTGAACCACTCCTGTGAGTCCCGTGTTAGATTCCGATGCTTCACTTCAAGTTTACTGTATCCCTTGGACCTTCTTATAAATGATGAAACACAGAAATTACATCCGAATTTAAAACAAAAGGCACAATGCCGACTTAAGTACAAGAGGACTGACACTCTAACTTTCTATGGTTTAAACCTCTCCTGTGAGTCCAGTTTTAGATTCCGATGCTTCGCTTCAGGTTTACTGTATCCCTTGGACCTTCTTATTGACGATGAAACACAGAAATTGCATCCGAATTTAAAACAAAAGGCACAATGCGACTTAAGTACAAGAGGACTGACACTCTGACACTCTAACTTTCTTTGATTTGAACTTCTCCTGTAATTCCAGTTTTAGATTCCGATGCTTCACTTCAGGTTTTCTGTATCCCTTGGGCCTTCTTATTCACGATGAAACACAGAAATTGCATCCGAATTTAATACAAAAGGCACAATGCCGACTTAAGTACAAGAGGACTGACACTCTAACTTTCTATGATAAGAACCCCCCCTGTGAGTACAATTTTAGATTCTGATGCTTCACTTCAGGTTTACTGCATCCCTTACACCTTCCTATTGACGATGAAACACAGATATTGCATCTGAATTTAATACAAAATTCAGAATTCCGACATAAGTACAAGAGGACTGACACTCCAACATTCTTTGATTTGAAACTCTCCTGTGATTCCAGTTTTAGATTCCGATGCTTCACTTCAGGTTTTCTGTATCCCTTGGACCTTCTTATTGACGATGAAACACAGAAATTGCATCCGAATGTAATACAAAAGGAACAATGCCGACTTAAGTACAAGAGGACTGACACTCTAGCTTTCTATGTATGAACATCCCCTGTGAGTACAATTTTAGATTCTGCTGCTTCACTTCAGATTTACAGCATCCCTTGGACCATCTTACTGACGATGAAACACAGAAATTGCATCCGAATTTAATACAACAGGCACAATGCCGTCTTAAGTACAAGAGGACTGACACTATAACTTTCTATGATTTGAGCCACTCCTGTGAGTCCAGTTATAGATTCCGATGCTACACTTCAGGTTAACTGTATCCTTTCGACCTTCTTATTGACGATGAAACACAGAATTTGCATCCGAATTTAATACAAAAGGCACAATGCCGACTTAAGTACTAGAGGACTGACACTTTAACTTTCTATGATTTGAACCTCACCTGTGAGTCGAGTTTTAGATTTCGATGCTTCACTTCAGGTTTACTGAATCCCTTGGACCTTCTTATTGACGATGAAACACAGATATTGCATCCGAATTTAATACAAAATGCACAATGCCGACTTAAGTACAAGAGGACTGACACTCTAACTTTCTATGATTTGAACCTCTCCTGTGAGTCCAGTTTTAGATTCCGATCCTTCACTTCAAGTTTACTGTATTCCTTGGACCTTCTTATTGACGATGAAACACAGAAATAGCATCCGTATTTAATACAAAAGGCACAATGCCGACTTAAGTACAAGAGGACTGACACTCTAAGTTTCTCTGATTTCAACCTCTCCTGTGATTCCAGTTTTAGATTCCGATGCTTCAGCTTTACTGTATCCCTTGGACCTTCTTATTGACGATGAAACACAGAAATTGCATCCCAATTCAATACAAAAGGCACAATGCCGACTTAAGTACAAGAGGACTGACACTCTAACTTTCTATGATATGAACATCTCCTGTGAGTACAATTTTAGATTCCGATGCTTCACTTCAGGTTTACAGCATCCCTTGGACCTTCTTATTGACGATGATACACAGAAATTGCATCCGAATTTAATAGAACAGGCACAATGCCGACTTAAGTACAAGAGGACTGACACAATAACTTTCTATGATTTGAGCCACTCCTGTGAGTCCAATTATAGATTCCGATGCTTCACTTCAGGTTTACTGTATCCCTTCGACCTTCTTATTGACGATGAAACACAGAAATTGCATCCGAATTTAATACAAAAGGCACAATGCCGACTTAAGTACAAGAGGACTGACACTTTAACTTTCAATGATTTGAACCTCACCTGTGAGTCCAGTTTTAGATTTCGATGCTTCACTTCAGGTTTTCTGAATCCCTTGGACCTTCTTATTGACGATGAAACACAAAAAATTACATCCGAATTTAATACAAAATGCACAATGCCGACTTAAGTACAAGAGGACTGACACACTAACTTTCTACGATTTGAACCTCTCCTGTGAGTCCAGTTTTAGATTCCGATGCATCACTTCAGGTTTACTGTATCCCTTGGATCATCTTATTGACGATGAAACACAGAAATTGCATACGAATTTAATACAAAAGGCACAATGCCGACTTAAGTACAAGAGGACTGACACTCTAACTTTCTATGATTTGAACATCTCCTGTGAGTCCAGATTTAGATTCCGATGCTTCACTTCAGGTTTACTGTATCCCTTGGACCTTCTTATTGACGATGAAACACAGAAATTGCATCCGAATTTAATACAAAAGGCACAATGCCGACTTAAGTACAAGAGGACTGACACTCTAACTTTCTATGATTTGAACCTCTCCTGTGAGTCCAGTTTTAGATGCTGAGGCTTCACTTCAGGTTTACTGTATCCCTCGGACCTTCTTATTGACGATGAAACACAGAAATTGTATCCGAATTTAATACAAAAGGCACAATGCCGACATAAGTACAAGAGGACTGACACTCTTACTTTCTATGATTTGAACCTCTCCTGTGAGTCCAGTTTTCGATTCCGATGCTTCACTTCAGGTTTACTGTATCCCTTGGACCTTCTTATTGACGATGAAACACAGAAATTGCATCCGAATGTAATACAAAAGGTACAATACCGACTAAAGTACAAGAGGACTGACATTCTAACTTTCTATGATTTGAACCTCTCCTGTTAGTCCAGTTTTAGATTCCGATGCTTCACTTCAGGTTTACTGTATCCCTTGGACCTTCTTATTGACGATGAAACACAGAAATTGCATCCGAATTTAATACAAAAGCACAATTCCGACTTAAGTACAAGAGGACTGACACTCCAACTTTCTTTGATTTGAACCTCGCCTGTGATTACAGTTTTAGATTCCGATGCTTCACTTCAGGTTTTCTGTATCCCTTGGACCTTCTTATTGACGATGAAACACAGAAATTGCATCCGAATTTAATACAAAAGGCACAATGCTGACTTAAGTACAAGAGGACTGACACTCTAACTTTCTATGATTTGAACCTTACCTCTGAGTCCAGTTTAAGATTCCGATGCTTCACTTCAGGTTTACTGTATACCTTGGACTTTCTTATTGACGATGAAACACAGAAATTGCATCCGAATTTAATACTAAAGGCACAATGCCGACTTAAATACAAGAGGACTGACACTTTAACTTTCTATGATATGAACATCCCCTGTGAGTACAATTTTAGATTCCGATGCTTCACTTCAGGTTTACAGCATCCCTTGGACCTTCTTATTGACGATGAAACACAGAAATAGAAAACGAATTTAATACAACAGGCACAATGAAGACTTAAGTACCAGAGGACTGACACTATAACTTTCTATGATTTGAGACACTCCTGTGAGTCCAGTTATAGATTCCGATGCTTCACTTCAGGTTTGCTGTATCCCTTCGACCTTCTTATTGACGATGAAACACAGAATTTGCATCCGAATTTGATACGAAAGGCACAATGCCGACTTAAGTACAAGAGGACTGACACTTTAACTTTCTATGATTTTAACCTCACCTGTGAGTCCAGATTTAGATTTCGATGCTTCACTTCAGGTTTACTGAATCCCTAGGACCTTCTTATTGACGATGAAACACAGAAATTGCATCCGAATTTAATACAAAATGCACAATGCCAACTTAAGTACAAGAGGACTGACACTATAACTTTCTACGATTTGAACCTCTCCTGTGAGTCCAGTTTTAGATTCCGATGCTTCACTTCAAGTTTACAGTATCCCTTGGATCTTCTTATTGACGATGAAACACAGAAATTGCATACGAATTTAATACAAAAGGCACAATGCCGACTTAAATACAAGAGGACTGACACTCTAACTTTCTATGATTTGAACCTCTCCTGTGAGTCCAGTTTTAGATTCCGATGCTTCACTTCAGGTTTACTGTATCCCTTGGACCTTCTTATTGACGATGAAACACAGAAATTGCATCTGAATTTAATACAAAAGGCACAATGCCGACTTAAGTACAAGAGGACTGACACTCTAACTTTCTATGATATGAATATCTGCTGTGAGTACAATTTTAGATTCCGATGCTTCACTTCAGGTTTACGGTATCCCTTGGATCTTCTTATTGACGATGAAACACAGAAATTGCATACGAATTTAATACAGAAGGCACAATATCGACTTAAGTACAAGAGGAATGACACTATAACTTTCTATGATTTGAGCCACTCCTGTGAGTCCAGTTATAGATTCCGATGCTTCACTTCAGGTTTACTGTATCCCTTCGACCTTCTTATTGACGATGAAACACAGAATTTGCATCCGAATTTAATACGAAAGGCACAATGCCGACTTAAGTACAAGAGGACTGACACTCTAACTTTCTATGATTTGAACCTCTCCTGTGAGTCCAGTTTTAGATTCCGATGCTTCACTTCAGGTTTACAGTATCCCTTGGACCTTCTTATTGACGATGAAACACAGAAATTGCATCCGAATTTAATACAAAATGCACAATGCCGACTTAAGTACAAGAGGACTGACACATTAACTTTCTACGATTTGAACCTCTCCTGCGAGTCCAGTTTTAGATTCCGATGCTTCACTTCAGGTTTACGGTATCCCTTGGATCTTCTTATTGACGATGAAACACAGAAATTGCATACGAATTTAATACAAAAGGCACAGTGCCGACTTAAGTACAAGAGGACTGACACTCTAACTTTCTATGATTTGAACCACTACTGTGAGTCCAGTTTTAGATTCCGATGCTTCACTTCAGGTTTACTGTATCCCTTGGACCTTCTTATTGACGATGAAACACAGAAATTGCATCCGAACTTAATACAAAACACAATGCCGACTTAAGTACAAGAGGACTGACACTCTAACTTTCTATGATTTGAACCTGTCCTGTGAGTCCAGTTTTAGATTCCGATGCTTCACTTCAGGTTTACTGTATCCATTGGACCTTCTTATTGACGATGAAGCACAGAAATTGCATCCGAATTTAATACAAAAGGCACAATGCCGACTTAAGTACAAGAGGACTGACGCTCTAACTTTCTATGATATGAATATCTCCTGTGAGTACAATTTTAGATTCCGATGCTTCACTTCAGGTTTACAGCATCCCTTGGACCTTCTTATTGACGATGAAACACAGAAATTGCATCCGAATTTAATACAACAGGCACAATGCCGACTTAAGTACAAGAGGACTGACACTATAACTTTCTATGATTTGAGCCACTCCTGTGAGTCCAGTTATAGATTCCGATGCTTCACTTCAGGTTTACTGTATCCCTTCGACCTTCTTATTGACGATGAAACACAGAATTTGCATCCGAATTTAATACGAAAGGCACAATGCCGACTTAAGTACAAGAGGACTGACACTTTAACTTTCTATGATTTGAACCTCACCTGTGAGTCCAGATTTAGATTTCGATGCTTCACTTCAGGTTTACTGAATCCCTTGGACCTTTTTATTGACGTTGAAACACAGAAATTGCATCCGAATTTAATACAAAATGCACAATGCCGACTTAAGTACAAGAGGACTGACACACTAATTTTCTACGATTTGAACCTCTCCTGTGAGTCCAGTTTTAGATTCCGATGCTTCACTTCAGGTTTACTGTATCCCTTGGATCTTGTTTTTGACGATGAAACACAGAAATTGCATACGAATTTAATACAAAAGGCACAATGCCGACTTAAGTACAAGAGGACTGACACTCTAACTTTCTATGATTTGAACCTCTCCTGTGATTCCAGTTTTAGATTCCGATGCTTCACTTCAGGTTTACTGTATCCCTTGGACCTTCTTATTGACGATGAAACACAGAAATTGCATCCGAATTTAATACAAAAGGCACAATGCCGACTTAAGTACAAGAGGTCTGGCACTCTAACTTTCTATTACTTGAACCTCTACTGTGAGTCCAGTATTAGATGATGAGGCTTCACTTCAGGTTTACTGTATCCCTCGGACCATCTTATTGACGATGAAACACAGAAATTGCATCCGAATTTAATACAAAAGGCACAATGCCGACATAAGTACAAGAGGACTGACACTCTAACTTTCTATGATTTGAACCTCTCCTGTGAGTCCAGTTTTCGATTCCGATGCTTCACTTCAGGTTTTCTGTATCCCTTGGACCTTCTTATTGACTATGAAACTCAGAAATTGCATCCGAATTTAATACAAAAGGCACAATGCTGACTTATGTACAAGAGGACTGACACTCCAACTTTCTATGATTTGAACCTCACCTGTGAGTCCAGTTTCAGATTCCGATGCCTCACTTCAGGTTTACTGTATACCTTGGACCTTCTTATTGACGATGAAACACAGAAATTGCATCCGAATTTAATACAAAAGGCACAATGCCGACTTAAGTACAAGAGAACTGACACTCTAACTTTCTATGATATGAACATCCCCTGTGAGTATAATTTTAGATTCCGATGCTTCACTTCAGGTTTACGGCATCCCATGGACCTTCTTATTGACGATGAAACACAGAAATTGCATCCGAATTTAATACATCAGGCACAATGCCGACTTAAGTACAAGAGGACTGACACTATAACTTTCTATGAATTGAGTCACTCCTGTGAGTCCAGTTATAGATTCCGATGCTTCACTTCAGGTTTACTGTATCCCTTGGACCTTCTTATTGACGATGAAACACAGAAATTCCATCCGAATTTAATACAAAAGGGACAATGCCGACTTAAGTACAAGAGGACTGACACTCTAACTTTCTGTGATATGAATATCTCCTGTAAGTACAATTTTAGATTCCGATGCTTCACTTCAGGTTTACAGCATCCCTTGGACCTTCTTATTGACGATGAAACACAGAAATTGCATCCGAATTTAATACAACAGGCACAATGCCGACTTAAGTACAAGAGGACAGACACTATAACTTTCTATAATTTGAGCCACTTCTGTGAGTCCAGTTATAGATTCCGATGCTTCACTTCAGGTTTACTGTATCCCTTCGACCTTCTTATTGACGATGAAACACAGAATTTGCGTCCGAATTTAATACGAAAGGCACAATGCCGACATAAGTACAAGAGGACTGACACTTTAACTTTCTATGATTTGAATCTCACCTGTGAGTCCAGATTTAGATTTCGATGCATCACTTCAGGTTTACTGAATCCCTTGGACCTTCTTATTGACGATGATACACAGAAATTGCATCCGAATTTAATACAAAATGCACAATGCCGACTTAAGTACAAGAGGACTGACACACTAACTTTCTACGATTTGAACCTCTCCTGCGAGTCCAGTTTTAGATTCCGATGCTTCACTTCAGGTTTACTGTATCCCTTGGATCTTCTTATTGACGATGAAACACAGAAATTGCATAAGAATTTAATACAAAAGGCACAATGCCGACTTAAGTACAAGAGGACTGACACTCTAACTTTCTATGATTTGAACCTCTCCTGTGAGTCCAGTTTTAGATTCCGATGCTTCACTTCAGGTTTACTGTATCCCTTGGACCTTCTTATTGACGATGAAACACAGAAATTGCATCCGAATTTAATACAAAAGGCACAATGCCGACTTAAGTACAAGAGGACTGACACTCTAACTTTCTATTATTTGAACCTCTCCTGTGTGTCCAGTTTTAGATGCCGAGGCTTCACTTCAGGTTTACTGTATCCCTAATACCTTTTTATTGACGATGAAACACAGAAATTGCTTCCGAATTTAATACAAAAGGCACAATGCCGACATAAGTACAAGAGGACTGACACTCTAACTTTCTATGATTTGAACCTCTCCTGTCAGTCCAGTTTTCGATTCCGATGCTTCACTTCAGGTTTACTGTATGCCTTGGACCTTCTTATTGACGATGAAACACAGAAATTGCATCCGAAATTAATACAAAAGCACAATGCCGACTTAAGTACAAGAGGACTGACACTCTAACTTTCTATGATTTGAACCACTCCTGTGAGTCCAGGTTAAGATTCCGATGCTTCACTTCAGGTTTACTGTATCCCTTGGACCTTCTTATTGTCGATGAAACACAGAAATTGCATCCGAATTTAATACAAAAGGCACAATACCGACTTAAGTACAAGAGGACTGACATTCTAACTTTCTATGATTTGAACCTCTCCTGTTAGTCCAGTTTTAGATTCCGATGCTTCACTTCAGGTTTACTGTATCCCTTGGACCTTCTTATTGACGATGAAACACAGAAATTGCATCCGAATTTAATACAAAAGGCACAATTCCGACTTAAGTACAAGAGGACTGACACTCCAACTATCTTTGATTTTAACCTCTCCTGTGATTCCAGTTTTAGATTCCGATGCTTCACTTCAGGTTTTCTGTATCCCTTGGACCTTCTTATTGACGATGAAACACAGAAATTGCATCCGAATTTAATACAAAAGGCACAATGCTGACTTATGTACAAGAGAACTGACACTCAAACTTTCTATGATTTGAACCTCACCTGTGATTCCAGTTTCAGATTCCGATGCTTCACTTCAGGTTTACTGTATACCTTGGACCTTCTTATTGACGATGAAACACAGAAATTGCATCCGAATTTAATACAAAAGGCACAATGCCGACTTAAGCACAAGAGGACTGACACTCTAACTTTCTATGATATGAACATCCCCTGTGAGTACAATTTTAGATTCCGATGCTTCACTTCAGGTTTACAGCATCCCTTGGACCTTCTTATTGACGATGAAACACAGAAATTGCATCCGAATTTAATACAACAGGCACAATGCCGACTTAAGTACAAGAGGACTGACACTATAACTTTCTATGATTTGAGCCACTCCTGTGAGTCCAGTTATAGATTCCGACGGTACACTTCAGGTTTACTGTATCCCTTCGACCTTCTTATTGACGATGAAACACAGAATTTGCATCCGAATTTAATACGAAAGGCACAATGCCGACTTAAGTACAAGAGGACTGACACTTTAAATTTTTATGATTTGAACCTCACCTGTGAGTCCAGTTTTAGATTTCGATGCTTCACTTCAGGTTTACTGAATTCCTTGGACCTTCTTATTGACGATGGAACACAGAAATTGCATCCGAATTTAGTACAAAATGCACAATGCCGACTTATGTACAAGAGGACTGACACACTAACTTTCTACGATTTGAACCTCTCCTGTGAGTCCAGTTTTAGTTTCCGATGCTTCACTTCTGGTTTACTGTATACCTTGGACCTTCTTATTGACGATGAAACACAGAAATTGCATCTGAATTTAATACAAAAGGCACAATGCCGACTTAAGTACAAGAGGACTGACACTCTAACTTTCTATGATATGAACACCCCCTGTGAGTACAATTTTAGATTCCGATGCTTCACTTCAGGTTTACAGCATCCCTTGGACCTTCTTATTGACGATGAAACACAGAAATTGCATCCGAATTTAATACAACAGGCACAATGCCGACTTAGGTACAAGAGGACTGACACTATAACTTTCTATGATTTGAGCCACTCCTGTGAGTCCAGTTATAGATTCCGATGGTTCACTTCAGGTTTACTGTATCCCTTCGACCTTCATATTGACGATGAAACACAGAATTTGCATCCGAATTTAATACGAAAGGCACAATGCCGACTTAAGTACAAGAGGACTGACACTTTAACTTTCTATGATTTGAACCTCACCTGAGAGTCCAGTTTTAGATTTCGATGCTTCACATCAGGTTTACTGAAACCCTTGGACCTTCATATTGACGATAAAACACAGAAATTGCATCCGAATTTAATACAAAATGCACAATGCCGACTTAAGTACAAGAGGACTGACACACTAACTTTCTACGATTTGAACCTCTCCTGTGAGTCCAGTTTTAGATTCCGATGCTTCACTTCTGGTTTACTGTATCCCTTGGATCTTCTTATTGACGATGAAACACAGAAATTGCATACGAGTTTAATACAAAAGGCACAATGACGACTTAAGTACAAGAGGAATGACACTATAACTTTCTATGATTTGAGCCAGTCCTGTGAGTCCAGTTATAGATACCGATGGTTCACTTCAGGTTTACTGTATCCCTTCGGCCTTCTTATTGACGATGAAACACAGAATTTGAATCCGAATTTAATACGAAAGGCACAATGCCGACTTAAGTACAAGAGGACTGACACTTTAACTTTCTATGATTTGAACCTCACCTGTGAGTCCAGTTTTAGATTTCGATGCTTCACTTCAGGTTTACTGAATCCCTTGGACCTTCTTATTGACGATGACACACAGAAATTGCATCCGAATTTAATACAAAATGCACAATGTCGACTTAAGTACAAGAGGACTGACACACTAACTTTCTACGATTTGAACCTCTCCTGTGAGTCCAGTTTTAGATTCCGATGCTTCACTTCTGGTTTACTGTATCCCTTGGATCTTCTTATTGACGATGCAACACAGAAATTGCATACGAGTTTAATACAAAAGGCACAATGCCGACTTAAGTACAAGAGGACTGACACTCTAACTTTCTATGGTTTGAACCTCTCCTGTGAGTCCAGTTTTAGATTCCAATGCTTCACTTCACGTTTACTGTATCCCTTGGACCTTCTTATTGACGATGAAACACAGAAATTGCATCCGAATTTAATACAACAGGCACAATGCCGACTTAAGTACAAGATGACTGACACTATAAATTTCTATGATGTGAGCCACTCCTGTGAGTCCAGTTTTCGATTCCGATGCTTCACTTCAGGTTTACTGTATCCCTTGGACCTTCTTATTGACGATGAAACAGAGAATTTGCATCTGAATTTAATACAAAAGGCACAATGCCGACTTAAGTACAAGAGGACTGACACTCTAACTTTCTATGATTTGAACCTCTCCTGTGAGTCCAGTTTTCGATTCCGATGCTTCACTTCAGGTTAACTGTATCCCTTGGACCTTCTTATTGACGATAAAACACAGAAATTGCATCCGAATTTAATACAAAAGACACAATTCCGACTTCAGTACAAGAGGCCTGACACTCCAACTTTCTTTGATTTGAACCTCTCCTGTGATTCCAGTTTTAGATTCCGATGCTTCACTTCAGGTTTTCTGTATCCCTTGGACGTTCTTAGTGACGATGAAACACAGAAATTGCATCCGAATTTAATACAAAAGGCACAATGCTGACTTAAGTACAAGAGGACTGACACTCTAACTTTCTATGATTTGAACCTCACCTGTGTGTCCAGTTTAAGTTTCCGATGCTTCACTTCAGGTTTACTGTATACCTTGGACCTACTTATTGACGATGAAACACAGAAATTGCATCCGAATTTAATACAAAAGGCAAAATGCTGACTTAAGTACAAGAGCACTGACACTCTAACTTTCTATGATATGAACATCCCCTGTGAGTACAATTTTAGATTCCGATGCTTCACTTCAGGTTTACAACATCCCTTGGACCTTCTTATTGACGATGAAACACAGAAATTGCATACGAATTTAATACAAAAGGCACAATGCCGACTTAAGTACAAGAGGACTGACACTCTAACTTTCTATGATATGAATATCTCCTGTGAGTACAATTTTAGATTCCGATGCTTCACTTCAGGTTTACAGCATCCCTTGGACCTTCTTATTGACGATGAAACACAGAAATTGCATCCGAATTTAATACAACAGGCACAATGCCGACTTAAGTACAAGAGGACTGACACTATAACTTTCTATGATTTGAGCCACTCCTGTGAGTCCAGTTATAGATTCCGATGCTTCACTTCAGGTTTACTGTATCCCTTCGACCTTCTTATTGACGAGGAAACACAGAATTTGCATCCGAATTTAATACGAAAGGCACAATGCCGACTTAAGTACAAGAGGACTGACACTTTAACTTTCTATGATTTGAACCTCACCTGTGAGTCAAGATTTAGATTTCGATGCTTCACTTCAGGTTTACTGAATCCCTTGGACCTTCTTATTGACGTTGAAACACAGAAATTGCATCCGAATTTAATACAAAATGCACAATGCCGACTTAAGGACAAGAGGACTGACACACTAATTTTCTACGATTTGAACCTCTCCTGTGAGTCCAGTTTTTGATTCCGATGCTTCACTTCAGGTTTACTGTATCCCTTGGATCTTCTTTTTGACGATGAAACACAGAAATTGCATACGAATTTAATACAAAAGGCACAATGCCGACTTAAGTACAAGAGGACTGACACTCTAACTTTCTATGATTTGAACCTCTCCTGTGATTCCAGTTTTAGATTCCGATGCTTCACTTCAGGTTTACTGTATCCCTTGGACCTTCTTATTGACGATGAAACACAGAAATTGCATCCGAATTTAATACAAAAGGCACAATGCCGACTTAAGTACAAGAGGACTGGCACTCTAACTTTCTATTACTTGAACCTCTACTGTGAGTCCAGTATTAGATGATGAGGCTTCACTTCAGGTTTACTGTATCCCTCGGACCATCTTATTGACGATGAAACACAGAAATTGCATCCGAATTTAATACAAAAGGCACAATGCCGACATAAGTACAAGAGGACTGACACTCTAACTTTCTATGATTTGAACCTCTCCTGTGAGTCCAGTTTTAGATGCCGAGGTTTCACTTCAGGTTTACTGTATCCCTCGGACCTCCTTATTGATGATGAAACACAGAAATTGCATCCGAATTTAATACAAAAGCACAATGCCGACTTAAGTACAAGAGGACTGACACTAACTTTCTATGATTTGAACCACTCCTGTGAGTCCAGTTTAAGGTTCCGATGCTTCACTTCAGGTTTACTGTATCCCTCGGACCTTCTTATTGACGATGAAACACAGAAATTGCATCCGAATTTAATACAAAAGGCACAATACCGACTTAAGTACAAGAGGACTGTCACTCTAGCTTTCTATGATATGAACATCCCCTGTGAGTACAATTTTAGATTCCGATGCATCACTTCAGGTTTACAGCATCCCTTGGACCTTCGTATTGACGATGAAACATAGAAATTGCATCCGAATTTAATACAACAGGCACAATGCCGACTTAAGTACAAGAGGACTGACACTATAACTTTCTATGATTTGAGCCACTCCTGTGAGTCCAGTTATGGATTCCGATGGTTCACTTCATGTTTACTGTAGCCCTTCGACCTTCTTATTGACGATGAAACACAGAATTTGCATCCGAATTTAATACGAAAGGCACAATGCCGCCTTAAGTACAAGAGGACTGACACTTTAACTTTCTATGATTTGAACCTCACCTGTGAGTCCAGTTTTATATTTCGATGCTTCACTTCAGGTTTACTGAATCCCTTACACCTTCTTATTGACGATGAAACACAGAAATTGCATCCAAATTTAATACAAAATGCACAATGCCGACTTAAGTACAAGAGGACTGACACACTAAACCTCTACTATTTGAACCTCTCCTGTGAGTCCAGTTTTAGATTCCGATGCTTCACTTCTGGTTTACTGTATCCCTTGGATCTTCTTACTGACGATGAAACACAGAAATTGCATACGAATTTAATACAAAAAGCACAATGCCGACTTAAGTACAAGAGGACTGACACTCTAACTTTCTATAATTTGAACCTCTCCTGTGAGTCCAGTTTTAGATTCCGATGCTTCACTTCAGCTTTACTGTATCCCTTGGACCTTCTTATTGACGATGAAACACAGAAATTCCATCCGAATTTAATACAAAAGGCACAATGCCGACATAAGTACAAGAGGACTGACACTCTAACTTTCTATGATTTGAACCTCTCCTGTGAGTCCAGTTTTCGATTCCGATGCTTCACTTCAGGTTTTCTGTATCCCTTGGACCTTCTTATTGACAATGAAACTCAGAAATTGCATCCGAATTTAATACAAAAGGCACAATGCTGACTTAAGTACAAGAGGACTGACTCTCCAACTTTCTATGATTTGAACCTCACCTGTGAGTCCAGTTTCAGATTCCGATGCCTCACTTCAGGTTTACTGTATACCTTGGACCTTCTTATTGACGATGAAACACAGAAATTGCATCCGAATTTAATACAAAAGGCACAATACCGACTTAAGTTCAAGAGGACTGACACTCTAGCTTTCTATGATAAGAACATCCCCTGTGAGTACAATTTTAGATTCCGATGCTTCACTTCAGGTTTACAGCATCCCTTGGACCTTCGTATTGACGATGAAACATAGAAATTGCATCCGAATTTAATACAACAGGCAAAATGCCGACTCAAGTACAAGAGGACTGACACTATAACTTTCTATGATTTGAGCCACTCCTGTGAGTCCAGTTATGGATTCCGATGGTTCACTTCATGTTTACTGTAGCCCTTCGACCTTCTTATTGACGATGAAACACAGAATTTGCATCCGAATTTAATACGAAAGGCACAATGCCGACTTAAGTACAAGAGGACTGACCCTTTAACTTTGTATGATTTGAACCTCACCTGTGAGTCCAGATTTAGATTTCGATGCTTCACTTCAGGTTTACTGAATCCCTTGGACCTTCTTATTGACGATGAAAGACAGAAATTGCATACGAATTTAATACAAAAGGCACAATGCCGACTTAAGTACAAGAGGACTGACACTCTAACTTTCTATGATTTGAACCTCTTTTGTGAGTCCAGTTTTAGATTCCGATGCTTCACTTCAGGTTTACTGTATCCCTTGGACCTTCTTATTGACGATGAAACAAAGAAATTGCATACGAATTTAATACAAAAGGCACAATGCCGACTTAAGTACAAGAGGACTGACACTCTAACTTTCTATTATTTGAACCTCTCCTGTGAGTCCAGTTTCAGATGCCGAGGCTTTACTTCAGGTTTACTGTATCCCTCGGACCTTCTTATTGACGATGAAACACAGAAATTGCATCCGAATTTAATACAAAAGGCACAATGCCGACATGAGTACAAGAGGACTGACACTCTGACTTTCTATGATTTGAACCTCTCCTGTGAGTCCAGTTTTCGATTCCGATGCTTCACTTCAGGTTTACTGTATCCCTTGGACCTTCTTATTGACGATGAAACACAGAAATTGCATCCGAATTTAATACAAAAGCACAATGCCGACTTAAGTACAAGAGGACTGACACTCTAAATTTCTATGTTTTGAACCACTCCTGTGAGTCCAGTTTAAGATTCCGATGCTTCACTTCAGGTTTACTGTATACCTTGGACCTTCTTATTGACGATGAAACACAGAAATTGCATCCGAATTTAATACAAAAGGCACAATACCAACTTAAGTACAAGAGGACTGACATTCTAACTTTCTATGATTTGAACCTCTCCTGTTAGTCCAGTTTTAGATTCCGATGCTTCACTTCAGGTTTACTGTATCCCTTGGACCTTCTTATTGACGATGAAACACAGAAATTGCATCCGAATTTAATACAAAAGGCACAATTCCGACTTAAGTACAGGAGGACTGACACTCCAACTTTCTTTGATTTGAACCTCTCCTATGATTCCAGTTTTAGATTCCGATGCTTCACTTCAGGTTTTCTGTATCCCTTGGACTTTCTTATTGACGATGAAACACAGAAATTGCATCCGAATTTAATACAAAAGGCACAATGCTGGCTTATGTACAAGAGGACTGACACTCTAACTTTCTATGATTGGAACCTCACCTGTGATTCCAGATTCAGATTCCGATGCTTCACTTCAGGTTTACTGTATACCTTGGACCTTCTTATTGACGATGAAACACAGAAATTGCATCCGAATTTAATACAAAAGGCACAATGCCGACTTAAGTACAAGAGGACTGACACTCTAACTTTCTATGATATGAACATCCCCTGTGAGCACAATTTTAGATTCCGATGCTTCACTTCAGGTTTACAGCATCCCTTGGACCTTCTTATTGACGATGAAACACAGAAATTGCATCCGAATTTAGTACAACAGGCATATGCCGACTTAAATGCAAGAGGACTGACACTATAACTTTCTATGATTTGAGCCACTCCTGTGAGTCCAGTTATAGATTCCCATGCTTCACTTCAGGTTTACTGTATCCCTTCGACCTTCTTATTGACGATGAAACACAGAATTTGCATCCGAATTTAATACGAAAGGCACAATGCCGACTTAAGTACAAGAGGACTGACACTCTAACTTTCTATGATTTTAACCTCTCCTGTGAGTCCAGTTTTAGATTCCGATGCTTCACTTCAGGTTTACTGTATCCCTTGGACCTTCTTATTGACGATGAAACACAGAAATTGCATCCGAATTTAATACAAAATGCACAATGCCGACTTAAGTACAAGAGGACTGACACATTAACTTTCTACGATTTGAACCTCTCCTGTGAGTCCAGTTTTAGATTCCGATGCTTCACTTCAGGTTTACGGTATCCCTTGGATCTTCTTATTGACGATGAAACACAGAAATTGCATACGAATTTAATACAAAAGGCACAGTGCCGACTTAAGTACAAGAGGACTGACACTCTAACTTTCTATGATTTGAACCACTCCTGTGAGTCCAGTTTTAGATTCCGATGCTTCACTTCAGGTTTACTGTATCCCTTGGACCTTCTTATTGACGATGAAACACAGAAATTGCATCCGAATTTAATACAAAAGGCACAATGCCGACATAAGTACAAGAGGACTGACACTCAAACTTTCTATGATTTGAACCTCTCCTGTGAGTCCAGTTTTCGATTCCGATGCTTCACTTCAGGTTTTCTGTATCCCTTGGACCTTCTTATTGACAATGAAACTCAGAAATTGCATCCGAATTTAATACAAAAGGCACAATGCTGACTTATGTACAAGAGGACTGACACTCCAACTTTCTATGATTTGATCCTCACCTGTGAGTCCAGTTTCAGATTCCGATGCCTCACTTCAGGTTTACTGTATACCTTGGACCTTCTTATTGACGATGAAACACAGAAATTGCATCCGAATTTAATACAAAAGGCACAATGCCGACTTATGGACAAGAGAACTGACACTCTAACTTTCTAAGATATGAACATCCCCTGTGAGTATAATTTTAGATTCCGATGCTTCACTTCAGGTTTACAGCATCCCTTGGACCTTCTTATTGACGATGAAACACAGAAATTGCATCCGAATTTAATACATCAGGCACAATGCCGACTTAAGTACAAGAGGACTGACACTATAACTTTCTATGAATTGAGTCACTCCTGTGAGTCCAGTTATAGATTCCGATGCTTCACTTCAGGTTTACTGTATCCCTTGGACCTTCTTATTGACGATGAAACACAGAAATTCCATCCGAATTTAATACAAAATGCACAATGCCGACGTAAGTACAAGAGGACTGACACACTAAGTTTCTCTGATTTGAACCTCTCCTGTGATTCCAGTTTTAGATTCCGATGCTTCACTTCAGGTTTACTGTATCCCTTGGACCTTCTTATTGACGATGAAACACTGAAATTGCTTCCGAATTTAATACAAAAGGCACAATGCCGACTTAAGTACAAGAGGACTGACACTCTAACGTTCTGTGATATGAATATCTCCTGTGAGTACAATTTTAGATTCCGATGCTTCACTTCAGGTTTACAGCATCCCTTGGACCTTCTTATTGACGATGAAACACAGAAATTGCATCCGAATTTAATACAACAGGCACAATGCCGACTTAAGTACAAGAGGACTGACACTATAACTTTCTATAATTTGAGCCACTCCTGTGAGTCCAGTTATAGATTCCGATGCTTCACTTCAGGTTAACTGTATCCCTTCGACCTCCTTATTGACGATGAAACACAGAATTTGCGTCCGAATTTAATACGAAAGGCACAATGCCGACACAAGTACAAGAGGACTGACACTTTAACTTTCTATGATTTGAATCTCACCTGTGAGTCCAGATTAAGATTTCGATGCATCACTTCAGGTTTACTGAATCCCTTGGACCTTCTTATTGACGATGATACACAGAAATTGCATCCGAATTTAATACAAAATGCACAATGCCGACTTAAGTACAAGAGGACTGACACACTAACTTTCTACGATTTGAACCTCTCCTGCGAGTCCAGTTTTAGATTCCGATGCTTCACTTCAGGTTTACTGTATCCCTTGGATCTTCTTATAAACGATGAAACACAGAAATTGCATAAGAATTTAATACAAAAGGCACAATGCCGACTTAAGTACAAGAGGACTGACACTCTAACTTTCTATGATTTGAACCTCTCCTGTGAGTCCAGTTTTAGATTCCGATGCTTCACTTCAGGTTTACTGTATCCCTTGGACCTTCTTATTGACGATGAAACACAGAAATTGCATCCGAATTTAATACAAAAGGCACAATGCCGACTTAAGTACAAGAGGACTGACACTCTAACTTTCTATTATTTGAACCTCTCCTGTGAGTCCAGTTTTAGATGCCGAGGCTTCACTTCAGGTTTACTGTATCCCTCGTACCTTCTTATTGATGATGAAACACAGAAATTGCATCCGAATTTAATACAAAATGCACAATGCCGACATAAGTACAAGAGGACTGACACTCTAACTTTCTATGATTTGAACCTCTCCTGTCAGTCCAGTTTTCGATTCCGATGCTTCACTTCAGGTTTACTGTATCCCTTGGACCTTCTTATTGACGATGAAACACAGAAATTGCATCCGAAATTAATACAAAAGCACAATGCCGACTTAAGTACAAGAGGACTGACACTCTAACTTTCTATGATTTGAACCACTCCTGTGAGTCCAGTTTAAGATTCCGATGCTTCACTTCAGGTTTACTGTATCCCTTGGACCTTCTTATTGACGAAGAAACACAGAAATTGCATCCGAATTTAATACAAAAGGCACAATACCGACTTAAGTACAAGAGGACTGACATTCTAACTTTCTATGATTTGAACCTCTCCTGTTAGCCTAGTTTTAGATTCCGATGCTTCACTTCAGGTTTACTGTATCCCTTGGACCTTCTTATTGACGATGAAACACAGAAATTGCATCCGAATTTAATACAAAAGGCACAATTCCGACTTAAGTACAAGAGGACTGACACTCCAACTATCTTTGATTTTAACCTCTCCTGTGATTCCAGTTTTAGATTCCGATGCTTCACTTCAGGTTTTCTGTATCCCTTGGACCTTCTTATTGACGATGAAACACAGAAATTGCATCCGAATTTAATACAAAAGGCACAATGCTGACTTATGTACAAGAGAACTGACACTCAAACTTTCTATGATTTGAACCTCACCTGTGATTCCAGTTTCAGATTCCGATGCTTCACTTCAGGTTTACTGTATACCTTGGACCTTCTTATTGACGATGAAACACAGAAATTGCATCCGAATTTAATACAAAAGGCACAATGCCGACTTAAGTACAAGAGGACTGACACTCTAACTTTCTATGATATGAACATCCCCTGTGAGTACAATTTTAGATTCCGATGCTTCACTTCAGGTTTACAGCATCCCTTGGACCTTCTTATTGACGATGAAACACAGAAATTGCATCCGAATTTAATACAACAGGCACAATGCCGACTTAAGTACAAGAGGACTGACACTATAACTTTCTATGATTTGAGCCACTCCTGTGAGTCCAGTTATAGATTCCGATGCTTCACTTCAGGTTTACTGTATCCCTTCGACCTTCTTATTGACGATGAAACACAGAATTTGCATCCGAATTTAATACGAAAGTCACAATGCCGACTTAAGTACAAGAGGACTGACACTTTAACTTTCTATGATTTGGACCTCACCTGTGAGTCCAGATTTAGATTTCGATGCTTCACTTCAGGTTTACTGAATCCCTTGGACCTTCTTATTGACGTTGAAACACAGAAATTGCATCCGAATTTAATACAAAATGCACAATGCCGACTTAAGTACAATAGGACTGACACCCTAATTTTCTACGATTTGAACCTCTCCTGTGAGTCCAGTTTTAGATTCCGATGCTTCACTTCAGGTTTACTGTATCCCTTGGATCTTCTTTTTGACGATGAAACACAGAAATAGCATACGAATTTAATACAAAAGGCACAATGCCGACTTAAGTACAAGAGGACTGACACTCTAACTTTCTATGATTTCAACCTCTGCTGTGATTCCAGTTTTAGATTCCGATGCTTCACTTCAGGTTTACTGTATCCCTTGGACCTTCTTATTGACGATGAAACACAGAAATTGCATCCGAATTTAATACAAAAGGCACAATGCCGACTTAAGTGCAAGAGGACTGGCACTCTAACTTTCTATTACTTGAACCTCTACTGTGAGTCCAGTATTAGATGATGAGGCTTCACTTCAGGTTTACTGTATCCCTCGGACCATCTTATTGACGATGAAACACAGAAATTGCATCCGAATTTAGTACAAAAGGCACAATGCCGACATAAGTACAAGAGGACTGACACTCAAACTTTCTATGATTTGAACCTCTCCTGTGAGTCCAGTTTTCGATTTGGATGCTTCACTTCAGGTTTTCTGTATCCCTTGGACCTTCTTATTGACAATGAAACTCAGAAATTGCATCCGAATTTAATACAAAAGGCACAATGCTGACTTATGTACAAGAGGACTGACACTCCAACTTTCTATGATTTGAACCTCACCTGTGAGTCCAGTTTCAGATTCCGATGCCTCACTTCAGGTTTACTGTATACCTTGGACCTTCTTATTGACGATGAAACACAGAAATTGCATCCGAATTTAATACAAAAGGCACAATGCCGACTTAAGTACAAGAGAACTGACACTCTAACTTTCTATGATATGAACATCCCCTGTGAGTATAATTTTAGATTCCGATGCTTCACTTCAGGTTTACAGCATCCCTTGGACCTTCTTATTGACGATGAAACGCAGAAATTGCATCCGAATTTAATACATCAGGCACAATGCCGACTTAAGTACAAGAGGACTGACACTATAACTTTCTATGAATTGAGTCACTCCTGTGAGTCCAGTTATAGATTCCGATGCTTCACTTCAGGTTTACTGTATCCCTTGGACCTTCTTATTGACGATGAAACACAGAAATTCCATCCGAATTTAATACAAAATGCACAATGACGACGTAAGTACAAGACGACTGACACACTAAGTTTCTCTGATTTGAACCTCTCCTGTGATTCCAGTTTTAGATTCCGATGCTTCACTTCAGGTTTACTGTATCCCTTGGACCTTCTTATTGACGATGTAACACTGAAATTGCTTCCGAATTTAATACAAAAGGCACAATGCCGACTTAAGTACAAGAGGACTGACACTCTAACTTTCTGTGATATGAATATCTCCTGTGAGTACAATTTTAGATTCCGATGCTTCACTTCAGGTTTACAGCATCCCTTGGACCTTCTTATTGACGATGAAACACAGAAATTGCATCCGAATTTAATACAACAGGCACAATGCCGACTTAAGTACAAGAGGACTGACACTATAACTTTCTATAATTTGAGCCACTCCTGTGAGTCCAGTTATAGATTCCGATGCTTCACTTCAGGTTTACTGTATCCCTTCGACCTCCTTATTGACGATGAAACACAGAATTTGCGTCCGAATTTAATACGAAAGGCACAATGCCGACACAAGTACAAGAGGACTGACACTTTAACTTTCTATGATTTGAATCTCACCTGTGAGTCCAGATTTAGATTTCGATGCATCACTTCAGGTTTACTGAATCCCTTGGACCTTCTTATTGACGATGATACACAGAAATTGCATCCGAATTTAATACAAAATGCACAATGCCGACTTAAGTACAAGAGGACTGACACACTAACTTTCTACGATTTAAACCTCTCCTGGGAGTCCAGTTTTAGATTCCGATGCTTCACTTCAGGTTTACTGTATCCCTTGGATCTTCTTATAAACGATGAAACACAGAAATTGCATAAGAATTTAATACAAAAGGCACAATGCCGACTTAAGTACAAGAGGACTGACACTCTAACTTTCTATGATTTGAACCTCTCCTGTGAGTCCAGTTTTAGATTCCGATGCTTCACTTCAGGTTTACTATATCCCTTGGACCTTCTTATTGACGATGAAACACAGAAATTGCATCCGAATTTAATACAAAAGGCACAATGCCGACTTAAGTACAAGAGGACTGACACTCTAACTTTCTATTATTTGAACCTCTCCTGCGAGTCCAGTTTTAGATGCCGAGGCTTCACTTCAGGTTTACTGTATCCCTCGTACCTTCTTATTGACGATGAAACACAGAAATTGCATCCGAATTTAATACGAAAGGCACAATGCCGACATAAGTACAAGAGGACTGACACTCTAACTTTCTATGATTTGAACCTCTCCTGTCAGTCCAGTTTTCGATTCCGATGCTAACTTCAGGTTTACTGTATCCCTTGGACCTTCTTATTGACGATGAAACACAGAAATTGCATCCGAAATTAATACAAAAGCACAATGCCGACTTAAGTACAAGAGGACTGACACTCTAACTTTCTATGATTTGAACCACTCCTGTGAGTCCAGTTAAAGATTCCGATGCTTCACTTCAGGTTTACTGTATCCCTTGGACCTTCTTATTGACGATAAAACACAGAAATTGCATCCGAATTTAATACAAACGGCACAATACCGACTTAAGTACAAGAGGACTGACATTCTAACTTTCTATGATTTGAACCTCTCCTGTTAGCCTAGTTTTAGATTCCGATGCTTCACTTCAGGTTTACTGTATCCCTTGGACCTTCTTATTGACGATGAAACACAGAAATTGCATCCGAATTTAATACAAAAAGCACAATTCCGACTTAAGTACAAGAGGACTGACACTCCAACTATCTTTGATTTTAACCTCTACTGTGATTCCAGTTTTAGATTCCGATGCTTCACTTCAGGTTTTCTGTATCCCTTGGACCTTCTTATTGACGATGAAACACAGAAATTGCATCCGAATTTAATACAAAAGGCACAATGCTGACTTATGTACAAGAGAACTGACACTCAAACTTTCTATGATTTGAACCTCACCTGTGATTCCAGTTTCAGATTCCGATGCTTCACTTCAGGTTTACTGTATACCTTGGACCTTCTTATTGACGATGAAACACAGAAATTGCATCCGAATTTAATACAAAAGGCACAATGCCGACTTAAGTACAAGAGGACTGACACTCTAACTTTCTATGATATGAACTCCCCCTGTGAGTACAATTTTAGATTCCGATGCTTCACTTCAGGTTTACAGCATCCCTTGGACCTTCTTATTGACGATGAAACACAGAAATTGCATCCGAATTTAATACAACAGGCACAATGCCGACTTAAGTACAAGAGGACTGACACTATAACTTTCTATGATTTGAGCCACTCCTGTGAGTCCAGTTATAGATTCCGACGGTACACTTCAGGTTTACTGTATCCCTTCGACCTTCTTATTGACGATGAAACACAGAATTTGCATCCAAATTTAATACGAAAGGCACAATGCCGACTTAAGTACAAGAGGACTGACACTTTAAATTTCTATGATTTGAACCTCACCTGTGAGTCAAGTTTTAGATTTCGATGCTTCACTTCAGGTTTACTGAATTCCTTGGACCTTCTTATTGACGATGGAACACAGAAATTGCATCCGAATTTAGTACAAAATGCACAATGCCGACTTATGTACAAGAGGACTGACACACTAACTTTCTACGATTTGAACCTCTCCTGTGAGTCCAGTTTTAGATTCCGATGCTTCACTTCTGGTTTACTGTATACCTTGGACCTTCTTATTGACGATGAAACACAGAAATTGCATCTGAATTTAATACAAAAGGCACAATGCCGACTTAAGTACAAGAGGACTGACACTCTAACTTTCTATGATATGAACACCCCCTGTGAGTACAATTTTAGATTCCGATGCTTCACTTCAGGTTTACAGCATCCCTTGGACCTTCTTATTGACGATGAAACACAGAAATTGCATCCGAATTTAATACAACAGGCACAATGCCGACTTAAGTACAAGAGGACTGACACTATAACTTTCTATGATTTGAGCCACTCCTGTGAGTCCAGTTATAGATTCCGATGGTTCACTTCAGGTTTACTGTATCCCTTCGACATTCTTATTGACGATGAAACACAGAATTTGCATCCGAATTTAATACGAAAGGCACAATGCCGACTTAAGTACAAGAGGACTGACACTTTAACTTTCTATGATTTGAACCTCACCTGTGAGTCCAGTTTTAGATTTCGATGCTTCACATCAGGTTTACTGAAACCCTTGGACCTTCATATTGACGATAAAACACAGAAATTGCATCCGAATTTAATACAAAATGCACAATGCCGACTTAAGTACAAGAGGACTGACACACTAACTTTCTACGATTTGAACCTCTCCTGTGAGTCCAGTTTTAGATTCCGATGCTTCACTTCTGGTTTACTGTATCCCTTGGATCTTCTTATTGACGATGAAACACAGAAATTGCATACGAGTTTAATACAAAAGGCACAATGACGACTTAAGTACAAGAGGAATGACACTATAACTTTCTATGATTTGAGCCAGTCCTGTGAGTCCAGTTATAGATACCGATGGTTCACTTCAGGTTTGTAGTATCCCTTCGGCCTTCTTATTGACGATGAAACACAGAATTTGAATCCGAATTTAATACGAAAGGCACAATGCCGACTTAAGTACAAGAGGACTGACACTTTAACTTACTATGATTTGAACCTCACCTGTGAGTCCAGTTTTAGGTTTCGATGCTTCACTTCAGGTTTACTGAATCCCTTGGACCTTCTTATTGACGATGAAACACAGAAATTGCATCCGAATTTAATACAAAATGCACAATGCCGACTTAAGTACAAGAGGACTGACACACTAACTTTCTACGATTTGAACCTCTCCTGTGACTCCAGTTTTAGATTCCGATGCTTCACTTCTGGTTTACTGTATCCCTTGGATCTTCTTATTGACGATGAAACACAGAAATTGCATACGAGTTTAATACAAAAGGCACAATGCCGACTTAAGTACAAGAGGACTGACACTCTAACTTTCTATGGTTTGAACCTCTCCTGTGAGTCCAGTTTTAGATTCCAATGCTTCACTTCACGTTTACTGTATCCCTTGGACCTTCTTATTGACGATGAAACACAGAAATTGCATCCGAATTTAATACAACAGGCACAATGCCGACTTAAGTACAAGAGGACTGACACTCTAACTTTCTATGATTTGAACCTCTCCTGTGAGTCCAGTTTTCGATTCCGATGCTTCACTTCAGGCTAACTGTATCCCTTGGACCTTCTTATTGACGATAAAACACAGAAATTGCATCCGAATTTAATACAAAAGACACAATTCCGACTTAAGTACAAGAGGCCTGACACTCCAACTTTCTTTGATTTGAACCTCTCCTGTGATTCCAGTTTTAGATTCCGATGCTTCACTTCAGGTTTTCTGTATCCCTTGGACGTTCTTATTGACGATGAAACACAGAAATTGCATCCGAATTTAATACAAAAGGCACAATGCCGACTTAAGTACAAGAGGACTGACACTCTAACTTTCTATGATATGAACTCCCCCTGTGAGTACAATTTTAGATTCCGATGCTTCACTTCAGGTTTACAGCATCCCTTGGACCTTCTTATTGACGATGAAACACAGAAATTGCATCCGAATGTAATACAACAGGCACAATGCCGACTTAAGTACAAGGGGACTGACACTATAACTTTCTATGATTTGAGCCACTCCTGTGAGTCCAGTTATAGATTCCGACGGTACACTTCAGGTTTACTGTATCCCTTCGACGTTCTTATTGACGATGAAACACAGAATTTGCATCCGAATTTAATACGAAAGGCACAATGCCGACTTAAGTACAAGAGGACTGACACTTTAAATTTCTATGATTTGAACCTCACCTGTGAGTCCAGTTTTAGATTTCGATGCTTCACTTCAGGTTTACTGAATTCGTTGGACCTTCTTATTGACGATGGAACACAGAAATTGCATCCGAATTTAATACAAAATGCACAATGCCGACGTAAGTACAAGAGGACTGACACACTAAGTTTCTCTGATTTGAACCTCTCCTGTGATTCCAGTTTTAGATTCCGATGCTTCACTTCAGGTTTACTGTATCCCTTGGACCTTCTTATTGACGATGTAACACTGAAATTGCTTCCGAATTTAATACAAAAGGCACAATGCCGACTTAAGTACAAGAGGACTGACACTCTAACTTTCTGTGATATGAATATCTCCTGTGAGTACAATTTTAGATTCCGATGCTTCACTTCAGGTTTACAGCATCCCTTGGACCTTCTTATTGACGATGAAACACAGAAATTGCATCCGAATTTAATACAACAGGCACAATGCCGACTTAAGTACAAGAGGACTGACACTATAACTTTCTATAATTTGAGCCACTCCTGTGAGTCCAGTTATAGATTCCGATGCTTCACTTCAGGTTTACTGTATCCCTTCGACCTCCTTATTGACGATGAAACACAGAATTTGCGTCCGAATTTAATACGAAAGGCACAATGCCGACACAAGTACAAGAGGACTGACACTTTAATTTTCTATGATTTGAATCTCACCTGTGAGTCCAGATTTAGATTTCGATGCATCACTTCAGGTTTACTGAATCCCTTGGACCTTCTTATTGACGATGATACACAGAAATTGCATCCGAATTTAATACAAAATGCACAATGCCGACTTAAGTACAAGAGGACTGACACACTAACTTTCTACGATTTAAACCTCTCCTGGGAGTCCAGTTTTAGATTCCGATGCTTCACTTCAGGTTTACTGTATCCCTTGGATCTTCTTATAAACGATGAAACACAGAAATTGCATAAGAATTTAATACAAAAGGCACAATGCCGACTTAAGTACAAGAGGTCTGACACTCTAACTTTCTATGATTTGAACCTCTCCTGTGAGTCCAGTTTTAGATTCCGATGCTTCACTTCAGGTTTACTGTATCCCTTGGACCTTCTTATTGACGATGAAACACAGAAATTGCATCCGAATTTAATACAAAAGGCACAATGCCGACTTAAGTACAAGAGGACTGACACTCTAACTTTCTATTATTTGAACCTCTCCTGCGAGTCCAGTTTTAGATGCCGAGGCTTCACTTCAGGTTTACTGTATCCCTCGTACCTTCTTATTGACGATGAAACACAGAAATTGCATCCGAATTTAATACAAAAGGCACAATGCCGACATAAGTACAAGAGGACTGACACTCTAACTTTCTATGATTTGAACCTCTCCTGTCAGTCCAGTTTTCGATTCCGATGCTTCACTTCAGGTTTACTGTATCCCTTGGACCTTCTTATTGACGATGAAACACAGAAATTGCATCCGAAATTAATACAAAAGCACAATGCCGACTTAAGTACAAGAGGACTGACACTCTAACTTTCTATGATTTGAACCACTCCTGTGAGTCCAGTTAAAGATTCCGATGCTTCACTTCAGGTTTACTGTATCCCTTGGACCTTCTTATTGACGATAAAACACAGAAATTGCATCCGAATTTAATACAAACGGCACAATACCGACTTAAGTACAAGAGGACTGACATTCTAACTTTCTATGATTTGAACCTCTCCTGTTAGCCTAGTTTTAGATTCCGATGCTTCACTTCAGGTTTACTGTATCCCTTGGACCTTCTTATTGACGATGAAACACAGAAATTGCATCCGAATTTAATACAAAAAGCACAATTCCGACTTAAGTACAAGAGGACTGACACTCCAACTATCTTTGATTTTAACCTCTACTGTGATTCCAGTTTTAGATTCCGATGCTTCACTTCAGGTTTTCTGTATCCCTTGGACCTTCTTATTGACGATGAAACACAGAAATTGCATCCGAATTTAATACAAAAGGCACAATGCTGACTTATGTACAAGAGAACTGACACTCAAACTTTCTATGATTTGAACCTCACCTGTGATTCCAGTTTCAGATTCCGATGCTTCACTTCAGGTTTACTGTATACCTTGGACCTTCTTATTGACGATGAAACACAGAAATTGCATCCGAATTTAATACAAAAGGCACAATGCCGACTTAAGTACAAGAGGACTGACACTCTAACTTTCTATGATATGAACTCCCCCTGTGAGTACAATTTTAGATTCCGATGCTTCACTTCAGGTTTACAGCATCCCTTGGACCTTCTTATTGACGATGAAACACAGAAATTGCATCCGAATTTAATACAACAGGCACAATGCCGACTTAAGTACAAGAGGACTGACACTATAACTTTCTATGATTTGAGCCACTCCTGTGAGTCCAGTTATAGATTCCGACGGTACACTTCAGGTTTACTGTATCCCTTCGACCTTCTTATTGACGATGAAACACAGAATTTGCATCCAAATTTAATACGAAAGGCACAATGCCGACTTAAGTACAAGAGGACTGACACTTTAAATTTCTATGATTTGAACCTCACCTGTGAGTCAAGTTTTAGATTTCGATGCTTCACTTCAGGTTTACTGAATTCCTTGGGCCTTCTTATTGACGATGGAACACAGAAATTGCATCCGAATTTAGTACAAAATGCACAATGCCGACTTATGTACAAGAGGACTGACACACTAACTTTCTACGATTTGAACCTCTCCTGTGAGTCCAGTTTTAGATTCCGATGCTTCACTTCTGGTTTACTGTATACCTTGGACCTTCTTATTGACGATGAAACACAGAAATTGCATCTGAATTTAATACAAAAGGCACAATGCCGACTTAAGTACAAGAGGACTGACACTCTAACTTTCTATGATATGAACACCCCCTGTGAGTACAATTTTAGATTCCGATGCTTCACTTCAGGTTTACAGCATCCCTTGGACCTTCTTATTGACGATGAAACACAGAAATTGCATCCGAATTTAATACAACAGGCACAATGCCGACTTAAGTACAAGAGGACTGACACTATAACTTTCTATGATTTGAGCCACTCCTGTGAGTCCAGTTATAGATTCCGATGGTTCACTTCAGGTTTACTGTATCCCTTCGACATTCTTATTGACGATGAAACACAGAATTTGCATCCGAATTTAATACGAAAGGCACAATGCCGACTTAAGTACAAGAGGACTGACACTTTAACTTTCTATGATTTGAACCTCACCTGTGAGTCCAGTTTTAGATTTCGATGCTTCACATCAGGTTTACTGAAACCCTTGGACCTTCATATTGACGATAAAACACAGAAATTGCATCCGAATTTAATACAAAATGCACAATGCCGACTTAAGTACAAGAGGACTGACACACTAACTTTCTACGATTTGAACCTCTCCTGTGAGTCCAGTTTTAGATTCCGATGCTTCACTTCTGGTTTACTGTATCCCTTGGATCTTCTTATTGACGATGAAACACAGAAATTGCATACGAGTTTAATACAAAAGGCACAATGACGACTTAAGTACAAGAGGAATGACACTATAACTTTCTATGATTTGAGCCAGTCCTGTGAGTCCAGTTATAGATACCGATGGTTCACTTCAGGTTTACTGTATCCCTTCGGCCTTCTTATTGACGATGAAACACAGAATTTGAATCCGAATTTAATACGAAAGGCACAATGCCGACTTAAGTACAAGAGGACTGACACTTTAACTTACTATGATTTGAACCTCACCTGTGAGTCCAGTTTTAGGTTTCGATGCTTCACTTCAGGTTTACTGAATCCCTTGGACCTTCTTATTGACGATGAAACACAGAAATTGCATCCGAATTTAATACAAAATGCACAATGCCGACTTAAGTACAAGAGGACTGACACACTAACTTTCTACGATTTGAACCTCTCCTGTGACTCCAGTTTTAGATTCCGATGCTTCACTTCTGGTTTACTGTATCCCTTGGATCTTCTTATTGACGATGAAACACAGAAATTGCATACGAGTTTAATACAAAAGGCACAATGCCGACTTAAGTACAAGAGGACTGACACTCTAACTTTCTATGGTTTGAACCTCTCCTGTGAGTCCAGTTTTAGATTCCAATGCTTCACTTCACGTTTACTGTATCCCTTGGACCTTCTTATTGACGATGAAACACAGAAATTGCATCCGAATTTAATACAACAGGCACAATGCCGACTTAAGTACAAGAGGACTGACACTCTAACTTTCTATGATTTGAACCTCTCCTGTGAGTCCAGTTTTCGATTCCGATGCTTCACTTCAGGCTAACTGTATCCCTTGGACCTTCTTATTGACGATAAAACACAGAAATTGCATCCGAATTTAATACAAAAGACACAATTCCGACTTAAGTACAAGAGGCCTGACACTCCAACTTTCTTTGATTTGAACCTCTCCTGTGATTCCAGTTTTAGATTCCGATGCTTCACTTCAGGTTTTCTGTATCCCTTGGACGTTCTTATTGACGATGAAACACAGAAATTGCATCCGAATTTAATACAAAAGGCACAATGCTGACTTAAGTACAAGAGGACTGACACTCTAACTTTCTATGATTTGAACCTCACCTGTGATTCCAGTTTCAGATTCCGATGCTTCACTTCAGGTTTACTGTATACCTTGGACCTTCTTATTGACGATGAAACACAGAAATTGCATCCGAATTTAATACAAAAGGCACAATGCCGACTTAAGTACAAGAGGACTGACACTCTAACTTTCTATGATATGAACTCCCCCTGTGAGTACAATTTTAGATTCCGATGCTTCACTTCAGGTTTACAGCATCCCTTGGACCTTCTTATTGACGATGAAACACAGAAATTGCATCCGAATGTAATACAACAGGCACAATGCCGACTTAAGTACAAGAGGACTGACACTATAACTTTCTATGATTTGAGCCACTCCTGTGAGTCCAGTTATAGATTCCGACGGTACACTTCAGGTTTACTGTATCCCTTCGACGTTCTTATTGACGATGAAACACAGAATTTGCATCCGAATTTAATACGAAAGGCACAATGCCGACTTAAGTACAAGAGGACTGACACTTTAAAAAATCTATGATTTGAACCTCACCTGTGAGTCCAGTTTTAGATTTCGATGCTTCACTTCAGGTTTACTGAATTCGTTGGACCTTCTTATTGACGATGGAACACAGAAATTGCATCCGAATTTAGTACAAAATGCACAATGCCGACTTATGTACAAGAGGACTGACACACTAACTTTCTACGATTTGAACCTCTCCTGTGAGTCCAGTTTTAGATTCCGATGCTTCACTTCTGGTTTACTGTATACCTTGGACCTTCTTATTGACGATGAAACACAGAAATTGCATCTGAATTTAATACAAAAGGCACAATGCCGACTTAAGTACAAGAGGACTGACACTCTAACTTTCTATGATATGAACATCCCCTGTGAGAACAATTTTAGATTCCGATGCTTCACTTCAGGTTTACAGCATCCCTTGGACCTTCTTGTTGACGATGAAACACAGAAATTGCATCCGAATTTAATACAACAGGCACAATGCCGACTTAAGTACAAGAGGACTGACACTATAACTTTCTATGATTTGAGCCACTCCTGTGAGTCCAGTTATAGATTCCGATGGTTCACTTCAGGTTTACTGTATCCCTTCGACCTTCTTATTGACGATGAAACACAGAATTTGCATCCGAATTTAATACGAAAGGCACAATGCCGACTTATGTACAAGAGGACTGACACTTTAACTTTCTATGATTTGAACCTCACCTGTGAGTCCAGTTTTAGATTTCGATGCTTCACATCAGGTTTACTGAAACACTTGGACCTTCATATTGACGATAAAACACAGTAATTGCATCCGAATTTAATACAAAATGCACAATGCCGACTTAAGTACAAGAGGACTGACACACTAACTTTCTACGATTTGAACCTCTCCTGTGAGTCCAGTTTTAGATTCCGATGCTTCACTTCTGGTTTACTGTATCCCTTGGATCTTCTTATTGACGATGAAACACAGAAATTGCATACGAGTTTAATACAAAAGGCACAATGACGACTTAAGTACAAGAGGAATGACACTATAACTTTCTATGATTTGAGCCAGTCCTGTGAGTCCAGTTATAGATACCGATGGTTCACTTCAGGTTTACTGTATCCCTTCGGCATTCTTATTGACGATGAAACACAGAATTTGAATCCGAATTTGATACGAAAGGCACAATGCCGACTTAAGTACAAGAGGACTGACACTTTAACTTTCTATGATTTGAACCTCACCTGTGAGTCCAGTTTTAGATTTCGATGCTTCACTTCAGGTTTACAGCATCCCTTGGACCTTCTTATTGACGATGAAACACAGAAATTGCATCCGAATTTAATACAAAATGCACAATGCCGACTTAAGTACAAGAGGACTGACACACTAACTTTCTACGATTTGAACCTCTCCTGTGAGTCCAGTTTTAGATTCCGATGCTTCACTTCTGGTTTACTGTATCCCTTGGATCTTCTTATTGACGATGAAACACAGAAATTGCATACGAGTTTAATACAAAAGGCACAATGCCGACTTAAGTACAAGAGGACTGACACTCTAACTTTCTATGGTTTGAACCTCTCCTGTGAGTCCAGTTTTAGATTCCAATGCTTCACTTCACGTTTACTGTATCCCTGGGACCTTCTTATTGACGATGAAACACAGAAATTGCATCCGAATTTAATACAACAGGCACGATGCCGACTTAAGTACAAGATGACTGACACTATAAATTTCTATGATTTGAGCCACTCCTGTGAGTCCAGTTTTCGATTCCGATGCTTCACTTCAGGTTTACTGTACCCTTGGACCTTCTTATTGACGATGAAACAGAGAATTTGCATCTGAATTTAATACAAAAGGCACAATGCCGACTTAAGTACAAGAGGACTGACACTCTAACTTTCTATGATTTGAACCTCTCCTGTGAGTCCAGTTTTCGATTCCGATGCTTCACTTCAGGTTAACTGTATCCCTTGGACCTTCTTATTGACGATAAAACACAGAAATTGCATCCGAATTTACTACAAAAGACACAATTCCGACTTAAGTACAAGAGGCCTGACACTCCAACTTTCTTTGATTTGAACCTCTCCTGTGATTCCAGTTTTAGATTCCGATGCTTCACTTCAGGTTTTCTGTATCCCTTGGACGTTCTTATTGACGATGAAACACAGAAATTGCATCCGAATTTAATACAAAAGGCACAATGCTGACTTAAGTACAAGAGGACTGACACTCTAACTTTCTATGATTTGAACCTCACCTGTGTGTCCAGTTTAAGATTCCGATGCTTCACTTCAGGTTTACTGTATACCTTGGACCTTCTTATTGACGATGAAACACAGAAATTGCATCCGAATTTAATACAAAAGGCACAATGCTGACTTAAGTACAAGAGCACTGACACTCTAACTTTCTATGATAAGAACATCCCCTGTGAGTACAATTTTAGATTCCGATGCTTCACTTCAGGTTTACAACATCCCTTGGACCTTCTTATCGACGATGAAACACAGAAATTGCATCCGAATTTAATACAACAGGCACAATGCCGAGTTAAGTACAAGAGGACTGACACTATAACTTCCTATGATTTGAGCCACTCCTGTGAGTCCAGTTATAGATTCCGATGCTTCACTTCAGGTTTACTGTATCCTTTCGACCTTGTTATTGACGATGAAACTCAGAAATTGCATCCGAATTTAATACAAAAGGCACAATGCCGACTAAGGTACAAGAGGACTGACACTCTAAGTTTCTCTGATTTGAACCTCTCCTGTGATTCCAGTTTTAGATTCCGATGCTTCACTTCAGGTTTACTGTATCCCTTGCACCTTCTTATTGACGATGAAACACAGAAATTGCATACGAATTTAATACAAAAGGCACAGTGCCGACTTAAGTACGAGAGGACTGACACTCTAACTTTCTATGATATGAACATCTCCTGTGAGTACAATTTTAGATTCCGATGCTTCACTTCAGGTTTACAGCATCTCTTGGACCTTCTTATTGACGATGAAACACAGAAATTGCATACGAATTTAATACAAAAGGCACAGTGCCGACTTAAGTACAAGAGGACTGACACTCTAACTTTCTATGATTTGAACCACTCGTGTGAGTCCAGTTTTAGATTCCGATGCTTCACTTCAGGTTTACTGTATCCCTTGGACCTTCTTATTGACGATGAAACACAGAAATTGCATCCGAACTTAATACAAAAGCACAATGCCGACTTAAGTACAAGAGGACTGACACTCTAACTTTCTATGATTTGAACCTCTCCTGTGAGTCCAGTTTTAGATTCCGATGCTTCACTTCAGGTTTACTGTATCCATTGGACCTTCTTATTGACGATGAAACACAGAAATTGCATCCGAATTTAATACAAAAGGCACAATGCCGACTTAAGTACAAGAGGACTGACACTCTAACTTTCTATGATATGAATATCTCCTGTGAGTACAATTTTAGATTCCGATGCTTCACTTCAGGTTTACAGCATCCCTTGGACCTTCTTATTGACGATGAAACACAGAAATTGCATCCGAATTTAATACAACAGGCATAATGCCGACTAAAGTACAAGAGGACTGACACTATAACTTTCTATGATTTGAGCCACTCCTGTGAGTCCAGTTATAGATTCCGATGCTTCACTTCAGGTTTACTGTATCCCTTCGACCTTCTTATTGACGATGAAACACAGAATTTGCATCCGAATTTAATACGAAAGGCACAATGCCGACTTAAGTACAAGAGGACTGACACTTTAACTTTCTATGATTTGAACCTCAC
Organism: Schistocerca americana; assembly: GCF_021461395.2. Classification (NCBI taxonomy): domain Eukaryota; kingdom Metazoa; phylum Arthropoda; class Insecta; order Orthoptera; family Acrididae; genus Schistocerca; species Schistocerca americana. The sequence continues at coordinate 83,320 of NW_025726267.1, forward strand.
CTGTGAGTCAAGATTTAGATTTCGATGCTTCACTTCAGGTTTACTGAATCCCTTGGACCTTCTTATTGACGTTGAAACACAGAAATTGCATCCGAATTTAATACAAAATGCACAATGCCGACTTAAGTACAAGAGGACTGACACACTAATTTTCTACGATTTGAACCTCTCCTGTGAGTCCAGTTTTAGATTCCGATGCTTCACTTCAGGTTTACTGTATCCCTTGGATCTTCTTTTTGACGATGAAACACAGAAATTGCATACGAATTTAATACAAAAGGCACAATGCCGACTTAAGTACAAGAGGACTGACACTCTAACTTTCTATGATTTGAACCTCTCCTGTGATTCCAGTTTTAGATTCCGATGCTTCACTTCAGGTTTACTGTATCCCTTGGACCTTCTTATTGACGATGAAACACAGAAATTGCACCCGAATTTAATACAAAAATCACAATACCGACTTAAGTACAAGAGGACTGTCACTCTAGCTTTCTATGATATGAACATCCCCTGTGAGTACAATTTTAGATTCCGATGCATCACTTCAGGTTTACAGCATCCCTTGGACCTTCGTATTGACGATGAAACATAAAAATTGCATCCGAATTTAATACAACAGGCACAATGCCGACTTAAGTACAAGAGGACTGACACTATAACTTTCTATGATTTGAGCCACTCCTGTGAGTCCAGTTATGGATTCCGATGGTTCACTTCATGTTTACTGTAGCCCTTCGACCTTCTTATTGACGATGAAACACAGAATTTGCATCCGAATTTAAAACGAAAGGCACAATGCCGACTTAAGTACAAGAGGATTGACACTTTAACTTTCTATGATTTGAACCTCACCTGTGAGTCCAGTTTTAGATTTCGATGCTTCACTTCAGGTTTACTGAATCCCTTACACCTTCTTATTGACGATGAAACACAGAAATTGCATCCAAATTTAATACAAAATGCACAATGCCGACTTAAGTACAAGAGGACTGACACACTAACTCTCTACGATTTGAACCTCTCCTGTGAGTCCAGTTTTAGATTCCGATGCTTCACTTCTGGTTTACTGTATCCCTTGGATCTTCTTATTGACGATGAAACACAGAAATTGCATACGAATTTAATACAAAAAGCACAATGCCGACTTAAGTACAAGAGGACTGACACTCTAACTTTCTATAATTTGAACCTCTCCTGTGAGTCCAGTTTTAGATTCCGATGCTTCACTTCAGCTTTACTGTATCCCTTGGACCTTCTTATTGACGATGAAACACAGAAATTCCATCCGAATTTAATACAAAAGGCACAATGCCGACATAAGTACAAGAGGACTGACACTCTAACTTTCTATGATTTGAACCTCTCCTGTGAGTCCAGTTTTCGATTCCGATGCTTCACTTCAGGTTTTCTGTATCCCTTGGACCTTCTTATTGACAATGAAACTCAGAAATTGCATCCGAATTTAATACAAAAGGCACAATGCTGACTTAAGTACAAGAGGACAGACTCTCCAACATTCTATGATTTGAACCTTACCTGTGAGTCCAGTTTCAGATTCCGATGCCTCACTTCAGGTTTACTGTATACCTTGGACCTTCTTATTGACGATGAAACACAGAAATTGCATCCGAATTTAATACAAAAGGCACAATACCGACTTAAGTACAAGAGGACTGACACTCTAGCTTTCTATGATATGAACATCCCCTGTGAGTAGAATTTTAGATTCCGATGCATCATTTCAGGTTTACAGCATCCCTTGGACCTTCGTATTGACGATGAAACATAGAAATTGCATCCGAATTTAATACAACAGGCACAATGCCGACTTAAGTACAAGAGGACTGACACTATAACTTTCTATGATTTGAGCCACTCCTGTGAGTCCAGTTATGGATTCCGATGGTTCACTTCATGTTAACTGTAGCCCTTCGACCTTCTTATTGACGATGAAACACAGAATTTGCATCCGAATTTAATACGAAAGGCACAATGCCGACTTAAGTACAAGAGGACTGACACTTTAACTTTCTATGATTTGAACCTCACCTGTGAGTCCAGATTTAGATTTCGATGCTTCACTTCAGGTTTACTGAATCCCTTGGACCTTCTTATTGACGATGAAAGACAGAAATTGCATACGAATTTAATACAAAAGGCACAATGCCGACTTAAGTACAAGAGGACTGACACTCTAACTTACTATGATTTGAACCTCTTTTGTGAGTCCAGTTTTAGATTCCGATGCTTCACTTCAGGTTTACTGTATCCCTTGGACCTTCTTATTGACGATGAAACAAAGAAATTGCTTCCGAATTCAATACAAAAGGCACAATGCCGACTTAAGTACAACAGGACTGACACTCTAACTTTCTATTATTTGAACCTCTCCTGTGAGTCCAGTTTCAGATGCCGAGGCTTTACTTCAGGTTTACTGTATCCCTCGGACCTTCTTATTGACGATGAAACACAGAAATTGCATCCGAATTTAATACAAAAGGCACAATGCCGACATAAGTACAAGAGGACTGACACTCTGACTTTCTATGATTTGAACCTCTCCTGTGAGTCCAGTTTTCGATTCCGATGCTTCACTTCAGGTTTACTGTATCCCTTGGACCTTCTTATTGACGATGAAACACAGAAATTGCATCCGAATTTGATACAAAAGCACAATGCCGACTTAAGTACAAAAGGACTGACACTCTAAATTTCTATGTTTTGAACCACTCCTGTGAGTCCAGTTTAAGATTCCGATGCTTCACTTCAGGTTTACTGTATACCTTGGACCTTCTTATTGACGATGAAACACAGAAATTGCATCCGATTTTAATACAAAAGGCACAATACCGACTTAAGTACAAGAGGACTGACATTCTAACTTTCTATGATTTGAACCTCTCCTGTTAGTCCAGTTTTAGATTCCGATGCTTCACTTCAGGTTTACTGTATCCCTTGGACCTTCTTATTGACGATGAAACACAGAAATTGCATCCGAATTTAATACAAAAGGCACAATTCCGACTTAAGTACAGGAGGACTGACACTCCAACTTTCTTTGATTTGAACCTCTCCTATGATTCCAGTTTTAGATTCCGATGCTTCACTTCAGGTTTTCTGTATCCCTTGGACCTTCTTATTGACGATGAAACACAGAAATTGCATCCGAATTTAATACAAAAGGCACAATGCTGGCTTATGTACAAGAGGACTGACACTCTAACTTTCTATGATTGGAACCTCACCTGTGATTCCAGTTTCAGATTCCGATGCTTCACTTCAGGTTTACTGTATACCTTGGACCTTCTTATTGACGATGAAACACAGAAATTGCATCCGAATTTAATACAAAAGGCACAATGCCGACTTAAGTACAAGAGGACTGACACTCTAACTTTCTATGATATGAACATCCCCTGTGAGTACAATTTTAGATTCCGATGCTTCACTTCAGGTTTACAGCATCCCTTGGACCTTCGTATTGACGATGAAACACAGAAATTGCATCCGAATTGAGTACAACAGGCATATGCCGACTGAAATGCAAGAGGACTGACACTTTAACTTTCTATGATTTGAACCTCACCTGTGAGTCCAGTTTTAGATTTCGATGCTTCACTTCAGGTTTACTGAATTCCTTGGACCTTCTTATTGACGATGAAACACAGAAATTGCATCCGAATTTATTACAAAATCCACAATGCCGACTTAAGTACAAGAGGACTGGCACACTAAATTTCTACGATTTGAACCTCTCCTGTGAGTCCAGTTTTAGATTCCGATGCAACACTTCTGGTTTACTGTATCCCTTGGATCTTCTTATTGACGATGGAACACAGAAATTGCATACGAGTTTAATACAAAAGGCACAATGCCGACTTAAGTACAAGAGGACTGACACTCTAACTTTCTATGATTTGAACCTCTCCTGTGAGTCCAGTTTTAGATTCCGATGCTTCACTTCCGGTTTACTGTATCCCTTGGACCTTCTTATTGACGATGAATCACAGAAATTGCATCCGAATTTAATACAAATGGCACAATGCCGACTTAAGTACAAGAGGACTGACACTCTAAGTTTCTCTGATTTGAACCTCTCCTGTGATTCCGGTTTTAGATTCCGATGCTTCACTTTTGGTTTACTGTATCCCTTGGACCTTCTTATTGACGATGAAACACAGAAATTGCATCCGAATTTAATACAAAAGGCACAATGCCGACTTAAGTACAAGAGGACTGACACTCTAACTTTCTATGATATGAATATCTCCCGTGAGTACAATTTTAGATTCCGATGCTTCACTTCAGGTTTACAGCATCCCTTGGACCTTCTTATTGACGATGAAACACAGAAATTGCATCTGAATTTAATATAAAAGGCACAATGCCGACTTAAGTACAAGAGGACTGACACTATAACTTTCTATGATTTGAGCCACTCCTGTGAGTCCAGTTTTCGATTCCGATGCTTCACTTCAGGTTTACTGTATTCCTTGGACCTTCTTATTGACGATGAAACACAGAAATTGCATCCGAATTTAATACAAAAGGCACAATGCCGACTTAAGTACAAGAGGACTGACAATTTAACATTCTATGATTTGAACCTCACCTGTGAGTCCAGTTTTAGATTTCGATGCTTCTTTTCAGGTTTACTGAATACCTTGGACCTTCTTATTGACGATGAAACACTGAAATTGCATCCGAATTTAATACAAAATGCACAATGCCGACTTAAGTACAAGAGGACTGACACACTAACTTTCTACGATTTGAACCTCACCTATGAGTCCAGTTTTAGATTCCGATGCTTCACTTCTGGTTTACTGTATCCCTTGGATCTTCTTATTGACGATGAAACACAGAAATTGCATACGAATTTAATACAAAAGGCACAATGCCGACGTAAGTACAAGAGGACTGACACTCTAAGTTTCCTGATTTGAACCTCTCCTGTGATTCCAGTTTTAGATTCCGATGCTTCACTTCAGATTTACTGTATCCCTTGGACCTTCCTATTGACGATGAAACACAGAAATAGCATCCGAATTCAATACAAAAGGCACAATGCTGACTTAAGTACAAGAGGACTGACACTCTATCTTTCTATGATATGAACATCTCCTGTGAGTACAATTTTAGATTCAGATGCTTCACTTCAGGTTTACAGCATCCCTTGGACCTTCTTATTGACGATGAAACACAGAAATTGCATCCGAATTCAATACAACAGGCACAATGCCGAATTAAGTACAAGAGGACAGACACTATAACTTTCTATGATTAGAGCCACTCCTGTGAGTCCAGTTATAGATTCCGATGCTTCACTTCAGGTTTACTGTATCCCTTCGACCTTCTTATTGACGATGAAACACAGAATTTGCATCCGAACTTAATACAAAAGGCACAATGCCGACTTAAGTACAAGAGGACTGACACTTTAACTTTCTATGATTTGAACCTCACCTGTGAGTCCTGTTATAGATTCCGATGCTTCACTACCGGTTTACTGTACCCCTTCGACCTTCTTATTGACGATGAAACACAGAAATTGCATCCGAATTTAATACAAAAGGCACAATTCCGACTTAAGTACAAGAGGACTGACACTCCAACTTTCTTTGATTTGAACCTCGCCTGTGATTCCAGTTTTAGATTCCGATGCTTCACTTCAGGTTTTCTGTATCCCTTGCACCTTCTTATTGACGATGAAACACAGAAATTGCTTCCGAATTTAATACAAAAGGCACAATGCTGACTTAAGTACAAGAGGACTGACACTCTAACTTTCTATGATTTGAACCTCACCTGTGAGTCCAGTTTAAGATTCCGATGCTTCAATTCAGGTTTACTGTATACCTTGGACCTTCTTATTGACGATGAAACACAGAAATTGCATCCGAATTTAATACAAAAGGCACAATGCCGACTTAAGTACAAGAGAACTGACACTCTAACTTTCTATGATATGAACATCCCCTGTGAGTATAATTTTAGATTCCGATGCTTCACTTCAGGTTTACAGCATCCCTTGGACCTTCTTATTGACGATGAAACACAGAAATTGCATCCGAATTTAATACATCAGGCACAATGCCGACTTAAGTACAAGAGGACTGACACAATAACTTTCTATGAATTGAGCCACTCCTGTGAGTCCAGTTATAGATTCAGATGCTTCACTTCAGGTTTACTGTATCCCTTGGACCTTCTTATTGACGATGAAACACAGAAATTCCATCCGAATTTAATACAAAAGGCACATTGCCGACATAAGTACAAGAGGACTGACACTTTAACATTCTATGATTTGAATCTCACCTGTGAGTCCAGATTTAGATTTCGATGCATCACTTCAGGTTTACTGAATCCCTTGGACCTTCTTATTGACGATGATACACAGAAATTGCATCCGAATTTAATACAAAATGCACAATGCCGACTTAAGTACAAGAGGACTGACACACTAACTTTCTACGATTTGAACCTGTCCTGCGAGTCCAGTTTTAGATTCCGATGCTTCACTTCAGGTTTACTGTATCCCTTGGATCTTCTTATTGACTATGAAACACAGAAATTGCATAAGAATTTAATACAAAAGGCACAATGCCGACTTAAGTACAAGAGGACTGACACTCTAACTTTCTATGATTTGAACCTCTCCTGTGAGTCCAGTTTTAGATTCCGATGCTTCACTTCAGGTTTACTGTATCCCTTGGACCTTCTTATTGACGATGAAACACAGAAATTGCATCCGAATTTAATACAAAAGGCACAATGCCGACTTAAATACAAGAGGACTGACACTCTAACTTTCTATGATTTGAACCACTCCTGTGAGTCCAGATTAAGATTCCGATGCTTCAATTCAGGTTTACTGTATCCCTTGGACCTTCTAATTGACGATGAAACACAGAAATTGCATCCGAATTTAATACAAAAGGCACAATACCGACTTAAGTACAAGAGGACTGACATTCTAACTTTCTATGATTTGAACCTCTCATGTTAGTCCAGTTTTAGATTCCGATGCTTCACTTCAGGTTTACTGTATCCCTTGGACCTTCTTATAGACGATGAAACACAGAAATTGCATCCGAATTTAATACAAAAGGCACAATTCCGACTTAAGTACAAGAGGACTGACACTCCAACTATCTTTGATTTTAACCTCTCCTGTGATTCCAGTTTTAGATTCCGATGCTTCACTTCAGGTTTTCTGTATCCCTTGGACCTTCTTATTGACGATGAAACACAGAAATTGCATCCGAATTTAATACAAAAGGCACAATGCTGACTTATGTACAAGAGAACTGACACTCAAACTTTCTATGATTTGAACCTCACCTGTGATTCCAGTTTCAGATTCCGATGCTTCACTTCAGGTTTACTGTATACCTTGGACCTTCTTATTGACGATGAAACACAGAAATTGCATCCGAATTTAATACAAAAGGCACAATGCCGACTTAAGTACAAGAGGACTGACACTCTAACTTTCTATGATATGAACATCCCCTGTGAGTACAATTTTAGATTCCGATGCTTCACTTCAGGTTTACAGCATCCCTTGGACCTTCTTATTGACGATGAAACACAGAAATTGCAACCGAATTTAATACAACAGGCACAATGCCGACTTAAGTACAAGAGGACTGACACTATAACTTTCTATGATTTGAGCCACTCCTGTGAGTCCAGTTATAGATTCCGATGGTACACTTCAGGTTTACTGTATCCCTTCGACCTTCTTATTGACGATGAAACACAGAATTTGCATCCGAATTTAATACGAAAGGCACAATGCCGACTTAAGTACAAGAGGACTGACACTTTAAATTTCTATGATTTGAACCTCACCTGTGAGTCCAGTTTCAGATTTCGATGCTTCACTTCAGGTTTACTGAATTCCTTGGACCTTCTTATTGACGATGGAACACAGAAATTGCATCCGCATTTAATACAAAATGCACAATGCCGACTTATGTACAAGAGGACTGACACACTAACTTTCTACGATTTGAACCTCTCCTGTGAGTCCAGTTTTAGATTCCGATGCTTCACTTCTGGTTTACTGTATACCTTGGACCTTCTTATTGACGATGAAACACAGAAATTGCATCTGAATTTAATACAAAAGGCACAATGCCGACTTAAGTACAAGAGGACTGACACTCTAACTTTCTATGATATGAACACCCCCTGTGAGTACAATTTTAGATTCCGATGCTTCACTTCAGGTTTACAGCATCCCTTGGACCTTCTTATTGACGATGAAACACAGAAATTGCATCCGAATTTAATACAACAGGCACAATGCCGACTTAAGTACAAGAGGACTGACACCCTAACTTTCTATGATTTGAGCCACTCCTGTGAGTCCAGTTATAGATTCCGATGGTTCACTTCAGGTTTACTGTATCCCTTCGACCTTCTTATTGACGATGAAACACAGAATCTGCATCCGAATTTAATACGAAAGGCACAATGCCGACTTAAGTACAAGAGGACTGACACTTTAACTTTCGATGATTTGAACCTCACCTGTGAGTCCAGTTTTAGATTTCGATGCTTCACATCAGGTTTACTGAAACCCTTGGACCTTCATATTGACGATAAAACACAGAAATTGCATCCGAATTTAATACAAAATGCACAATGCCGACTTAAGTAAAAGAGGACTGACACACTAACTTTCTACGATTTGAACCTCTCCTGTGAGTCCAGTTTTAGATTCCGATGCTTCACTTCTGGTTTACTGTATCCCTTGGATCTTCTTATTGACGATGAAACACAGAAATTGCACACGAGTTTAATACAAAAGGCACAATGACGACTTAAGTACAAGAGGAATGACACTATAACTTTCTATGATTTGAGCCAGTCCTGTGAGTCCTGTTATAGATACCGATGGTTCACTTCAGGTTTACTGTATCCCTTCGGCCTTGTTATTGACGATGAAACACAGAATTTGAATCCGAATTTAATACGAAAGGCACAATGCCGACTTACGTACAAGAGGACTGACACTTTAACTTTCTATGATTTGAACCTCACCTGTGAGTCCAGTTTTAGATTTCGATGCTTCACTTCAGGTTTACTGAATCTCTCGGACCTTCTTATTGACGATGAAACACAGAAATTGCATCCGAATTTAATACAAAATGCACAATGCCGACTTAAGTACAAGAGGACTGACACACTAACTTTCTACGATTTGAACCTCTCCTGTGAGTCCAGTTTTAGATTCCGATGCTTCACTTCTGGTTTACTGTATCCCTTGGATCTTCTTATTGACTATGAAACACAGAAATTGCATAAGAATTTAATACAAAAGGCACAATGCCGACTTAAGTACAAGAGGACTGACACTCTAACTTTCTATGATTTGAACCTCTCCTGTGAGTCCAGTTTTAGATTCCGATGCTTCACTTCAGGTTTACTGTATCCCTTGGACCTTCTTATTGACGATGAAACACAGAAATTGCATCCGAATTTAATACAAAAGGCACAATGCCGACTTAAATACAAGAGGACTGACACTCTAACTTTCTATGATTTGAACCACTCCTGTGAGTCCAGATTAAGATTCCGATGCTTCAATTCAGGTTTACTGTATCCCTTGGACCTTCTAATTGACGATGAAACACAGAAATTGCATCCGAATTTAATACAAAAGGCACAATACCGACTTAAGTACAAGAGGACTGACATTCTAACTTTCTATGATTTGAACCTCTCATGTTAGTCCAGTTTTAGATTCCGATGCTTCACTTCAGGTTTACTGTATCCCTTGGACCTTCTTATAGACGATGAAACACAGAAATTGCATCCGAATTTAATACAAAAGGCACAATTCCGACTTAAGTACAAGAGGACTGACACTCCAACTATCTTTGATTTTAACCTCTCCTGTGATTCCAGTTTTAGATTCCGATGCTTCACTTCAGGTTTTCTGTATCCCTTGGACCTTCTTATTGACGATGAAACACAGAAATTGCATCCGAATTTAATACAAAAGGCACAATGCTGACTTATGTACAAGAGAACTGACACTCAAACTTTCTATGATTTGAACCTCACCTGTGATTCCAGTTTCAGATTCCGATGCTTCACTTCAGGTTTACTGTATACCTTGGACCTTCTTATTGACGATGAAACACAGAAATTGCATCCGAATTTAATACAAAAGGCACAATGCCGACTTAAGTACAAGAGGACTGACACTCTAACTTTCTATGATATGAACATCCCCTGTGAGTACAATTTTAGATTCCGATGCTTCACTTCAGGTTTACAGCATCCCTTGGACCTTCTTATTGACGATGAAACACAGAAATTGCAACCGAATTTAATACAACAGGCACAATGCCGACTTAAGTACAAGAGGACTGACACTATAACTTTCTATGATTTGAGCCACTCCTGTGAGTCCAGTTATAGATTCCGATGGTACACTTCAGGTTTACTGTATCCCTTCGACCTTCTTATTGACGATGAAACACAGAATTTGCATCCGAATTTAATACGAAAGGCACAATGCCGACTTAAGTACAAGAGGACTGACACTTTAAATTTCTATGATTTGAACCTCACCTGTGAGTCCAGTTTCAGATTTCGATGCTTCACTTCAGGTTTACTGAATTCCTTGGACCTTCTTATTGACGATGGAACACAGAAATTGCATCCGCATTTAATACAAAATGCACAATGCCGACTTATGTACAAGAGGACTGACACACTAACTTTCTACGATTTGAACCTCTCCTGTGAGTCCAGTTTTAGATTCCGATGCTTCACTTCTGGTTTACTGTATACCTTGGACCTTCTTATTGACGATGAAACACAGAAATTGCATCTGAATTTAATACAAAAGGCACAATGCCGACTTAAGTACAAGAGGACTGACACTCTAACTTTCTATGATATGAACACCCCCTGTGAGTACAATTTTAGATTCCGATGCTTCACTTCAGGTTTACAGCATCCCTTGGACCTTCTTATTGACGATGAAACACAGAAATTGCATCCGAATTTAATACAACAGGCACAATGCCGACTTAAGTACAAGAGGACTGACACCCTAACTTTCTATGATTTGAGCCACTCCTGTGAGTCCAGTTATAGATTCCGATGGTTCACTTCAGGTTTACTGTATCCCTTCGACCTTCTTATTGACGATGAAACACAGAATCTGCATCCGAATTTAATACGAAAGGCACAATGCCGACTTAAGTACAAGAGGACTGACACTTTAACTTTCGATGATTTGAACCTCACCTGTGAGTCCAGTTTTAGATTTCGATGCTTCACATCAGGTTTACTGAAACCCTTGGACCTTCATATTGACGATAAAACACAGAAATTGCATCCGAATTTAATACAAAATGCACAATGCCGACTTAAGTAAAAGAGGACTGACACACTAACTTTCTACGATTTGAACCTCTCCTGTGAGTCCAGTTTTAGATTCCGATGCTTCACTTCTGGTTTACTGTATCCCTTGGATCTTCTTATTGACGATGAAACACAGAAATTGCACACGAGTTTAATACAAAAGGCACAATGACGACTTAAGTACAAGAGGAATGACACTATAACTTTCTATGATTTGAGCCAGTCCTGTGAGTCCTGTTATAGATACCGATGGTTCACTTCAGGTTTACTGTATCCCTTCGGCCTTGTTATTGACGATGAAACACAGAATTTGAATCCGAATTTAATACGAAAGGCACAATGCCGACTTACGTACAAGAGGACTGACACTTTAACTTTCTATGATTTGAACCTCACCTGTGAGTCCAGTTTTAGATTTCGATGCTTCACTTCAGGTTTACTGAATCTCTCGGACCTTCTTATTGACGATGAAACACAGAAATTGCATCCGAATTTAATACAAAATGCACAATGCCGACTTAAGTACAAGAGGACTGACACACTAACTTTCTACGATTTGAACCTCTCCTGTGAGTCCAGTTTTAGATTCCGATGCTTCACTTCTGGTTTACTGTATCCCTTGGATCTTCTTATTGACGATGAAACCCAGAAATTGCATACGAGTTTAATACAAAAGGCACAATGCCGACTTAAGTACAAGAGGACTGACACTCTAACTTTCTATGGTTTGAACCTCTCCTGTGAGTCCAGTTTTAGATTCCAATGCTTCACTTCACGTTTACTGTATCCCTTGGACCTTCTTATTGACGATGAAACACAGAAATTGCATCCGAATTTAATACAACAATCACAATGCCGACTTAAGTACAAGATGACTGACACTATAACTTTCTATGATTTGAGCCACTCCTGTGAGTCCAGTTTTCGATTCCGATGCTTCACTTCAGGTTTACTGTATCCCTTGGACCTTCTTATTGACGATGAAACAGAGAATTTGCATCTGAATTTAATACAAAAGGCACAATGCCGACTTAAGTACAAGAGGACTGACACTCTAACTTTCTATGATTTGAACCTCTCCTGTGAGTCCAGTTTTCGATTCCGATGCTTCACTTCAGGTTAACTGTATCCCTTGGACCTTCTTATTGACGATAAAACACAGAAATTGCATCCGAATTTAATACAAAAGACACAATTCCGACTTAAGTACAAGAGGCCTGACACTCCAACTTTCTTTGATTTGAACCTCTCCTGTGATTCCAGTTTTAGATTCCGATGCTTCACTTCAGGTTTTCTGTATCCCTTGGACGTTCTTATTGACGATGAAACACAGAAATTGCATCCGAATTTAATACAAAAGGCACAATGCTGACTTAAGTACAAGAGGACTGACACTCTAACTTTCTATGATTTGAACCTCACCTGTGTGTCCAGTTTAAGATTCCGATGCTTCACTTCAGGTTTACTGTATACCTTGGACCTTCTTATTGACGATGAAACACAGAAATTGCATCCGAATTTAATACAAAAGGCAAAATGCTGACTTAAGTACAAGAGCACTGACACTCTAACTTTCTATGATATGAACATCCCCTGTGAGTACAATTTTAGATTCCGATGCTTCACTTCAGGTTTACTGTATCCCTTGGACCTTCTTATTGACGATGAAACACAGAAATTGCATCCGAATTTCATACAACAGGCACAATGCCGTGTTAAGTACAAGAGGACTGACACTATAACTTCCTATGATTTGAGCCACTCCTGTGAGTCCAGTTATAGATTCCGATGCTTCACTTCAGGTTTACTGTATCCCTTCGACCTTGTTATTGACGATGAAACTCAGAAATTGCATCCGAATTTAATACAAAAGGCACAATGCCGACTTAAGTACAAGAGGACTGACACTCTAAGTTTCTCTGATTTGAACCTCTCCTGTGATTCCAGTTTTAGATTCCGATGCTTCACTTCAGGTTTACTGTATCCCTTGCACCTTCTTATTGACGATGAAACACAGAAATTGCATCCGAATTTAATACAAAAGTCAAAATGCCGACTTAAGTACGAGAGGACTGACACTCTAACTTTCTATGATATGAACATCTCCTGTGAGTACAATTTTAGATTCCGATGCTTCCCTTCAGGTTTACAGCATCTCTTGGACCTTCTTATTGACGATGAAACACAGAAATTGCATCCGAATTTAATACAACAGGCACAATGCTGACTTAAGTACAAGAGGACTGACACTCTAACTGTCTATGATTTGAACCTCTCCTGTGAGTCCAGTTTTAGATTCCGATGCTTCACTTCAGGTTTACTGTATCCGTTGGACCTTCTTATTGACGATGAAACACAGAAATTGCATCCGAATTTAATACAAAAGGCACAATGCCGACTTAAGTACAAGAGGACTGACACTCTAACTTTCTATGATTTGAACCTCTCCTGTGAGTCCAGTTTTAGATGCCGATGCTTCACTTCAGGTTTACTGTATCCCTCGTACCTTCTTATTGACGATGAATCACAGAAGTTGCATCCGAATTTAATACAAAAGGCACAATGCCGACATAAGTACAAGAGGACTGACACTCTAACTTTCTATGATTTGAACCTCTCCTGTGAGTCCAGTTTATGATTCCGATGCTTCACTTCAGGTTTACAGTATCCCTTGGACCTTCTTATTGACGATGAAACACAGAAATTGCATCCGAATTCAATACAAAAGCACAATGCCGACTTCAGTACAAGAGGACTGACACTCTAACTTTCTTTGATTTGAACCACTCTTGTGAGTCCAGTTTAAGATTCCGAAGCTTCACTTCAGGTTTACTGTATCCCTTGGACCTTCTTATTGACGATGAAACACAGAAATTGCATCCGAATTCAATACAAAAGCACAATACCGACTTAAGTACAAGAGGACTGACATTCTAACTTTCTATGATTTGAACCTCTCCTGTTAGTCCAGTTTTAGATTCCGATGCTTCACTTCAGGTTTACTGTATCCCTTGGACCTTCCTATTGACGATGAAACACAGAAATTGCATCCGAATTTAATACAACAGGCACAATGCCGACTTAAGTACAAGATGACTGACACTATAACTTTCTATGATTTGAGCCACTCCTGTGAGTCCAGTTTTCGATTCCGATGCTTCACTTCAGGTTTACTGTATCCCTTGGACCTTCTTAATGACGATGAAACAGAGAATTTGCATCTGAATTTAATACAAAAGGCACAATGCCGACTTAAGTACAAGAGGACTGACACTCTAACTTTCTATGATTTGAACCTCTCCTGTGAGTCCAGTTTTCGATTCCGATGCTTCACTTCAGGTTAACTGTATCCCTTGGACCTTCTTATTGACGATAAAACACAGAAATTGCATCCGAATTTAATACAAAAGGCACAATTCCGACTTAAGTACAAGAGGCCTGACACTCCAACTTTCTTTGATTTGAACCTCTCCTGTGATTCCAGTTTTAGATTCCGATGCTTCACTTCAGGTTTTCTGTATCCCTTGGACGTTCTTATTGACGATGAAACACAGAAATTGCATCCGAATTTAATACAAAAGGCACAATGCTGACTTAAGTACAAGAGGACTGACACTCTAACTTTATATGATTTGAACCTCACCTGTGTGTCCAGTTTAAGATTCCGATGCTTCACTTCAGGTTTACTGTATACCTTGGACCTTCTTATTGACGATGAAACACAGAAATTGCATCCGAATTTAATACAAAAGGCAAAATGCTGACTTAAGTACAAGAGCACTGACACTCTAACTTTCTATGATATGAACATCCCCTGTGAGTACAATTTTAGATTCCGATGCTTCACTTCAGGTTTACAACATCCCTTGGACCTTCTTATTGACGATGAAACACAGAAATTGCATCCGAATTTAATACAACAGGCACAATGCCGAGTTAAGTACAAGAGGACTGACACTATAACTTCCTATGATTTGAGCCACTCCTGTGAGTCCAGTTATAGATTCCGATGCTTCACTTCAGGTTTACTGTATCCCTTCGACCTTGTTATTGACGATGAAACTCAGAAATTGCATCCGAATTTAATACAAAAGGCACAATGCCGACTTAAGTACAAGAGGACTGACACTCTAAGTTTCTCTGATTTGAACCTCTCCTGTGATTCCAGTTTTAGATTCCGATGCTTCACTTCAGGTTTACTGTATCCCTTGCACCTTCTTATTGACGATGAAACACAGAAATTGCATCCGAATTTAATACAAAAGTCAAAATGCCGACTTAAGTACGAGAGGACTGACACTCTAACTTTCTATGATATGAACATCTCCTGTGAGTACAATTTTAGATTCCGACGCTTCCCTTCAGGTTTACAGCATCTCTTGGACCTTCTTATTGACGATGAAACACAGAAATTGCATCCGAATTTAATACAACAGGCACAATGCTGACTTAAGGAGAAGAGGACTGACACTCTAACTTTCTATGATTTGAACCTCTCCTGTGAGTCCAGTTTTAGATTCCGATGCTTCACTTCAGGTTTACTGTATCCGTTGGACCTTCTTATTGACGATGAAACACAGAAATTGCATCCGAATTTAATACAAAAGGCACAATGCCGATTTAAGTACAAGAGGACTGACACTCTAACTTTCTATGATTTGAACCTCTCCTGTGAGTCCAGTTTTAGATGCCGATGCTTCACTTCAGGTTTACTGTATCCCTCGTACCTTCTTATTGACGATGAATCACAGAAGTTGCATCCGAATTTAATACAAAAGGCACAATGCCGACATAAGTACAAGAGGACTGACACTCTAACTTTCTATGATTTGAACCTCTCCTGTGAGTCCAGTTTTCGATTCCGATGCTTCACTTCAGGTTTACAGTATCCCTTGGACCTTCTTATTGACGATGAAACACAGAAATTGCATCCGAATTCAATACAAAAGCACAATGCCGACTTAAGTACAAGAGGACTGACACTCTAACTTTCTTTGATTTGAACCACTCTTGTGAGTCCAGTTTAAGATTCCGATGCTTCACTTCAGGTTTACTGTATCCCTTGGACCTTCTTATTGACGATGAAACACAGAAATTGCATCCGAATTCAATACAAAAGGCACAATACCGACTTAAGTACAAGAGGACTGACATTCTAACTTTCTATGATTTGAACCTCTCCTGTTAGTCCAATTTTAGATTCCGATGCTTCACTTCAGGTTTACTGTATCCCTTGGACCTTCCTATTGACGATGAAACACAGAAATTGCATCCGAATTTA
>NW_025726268.1:7500-99641 GCF_021461395.2 Schistocerca americana
AGGAGGCCGATGTATTGGATCTCGACGCAATTTGAGTGTTCCATCGGCATTAGGAGGCCCTGAACGTTACAATTGACTATCATTTTTGCGTCGGATTCGAAAATCTAGACTCACAGGAGAACGACCATAAGGTGCCCGAGGCAGAAACAGCCCCTTGGAGACAAGTTGGCTGAAGGCCGATGTATTGAATGTCGACGCAATTTGAGTGTTCCATCGTCATTAGGAGGCCCTAAACGTAAAAATTCACTATCATTTTCGCGTCGGATTCGAAAATCTAGACTCACAGGAGAAGGACCATGTGGTGCCCGAGGCAGCAATTGACCCTTGGAGACAAGTCGGCTGCAGGCCGATGTATTGAATCTCGACGTAATTTGAGTGTTCCATCGTCATTACAAGGCCCTGAACGTTACAATTAACTATCATTTTTGCGTCGGATTCGATAATCTAGACTTACAAGAGAACGTCCATAAGGTGCCCGAGGCAGCAATAGACCCTTGGAGACAAGTCGGCTGGAGGACGATGTATTGAATCTCGACGCAATTTGAGTGTTCCATCGTCATTAGGAGGCCCTAAACGTTACAATTAACTATCACTTTTGCGTCGGATCCGAAAATCTAGACTTACAAGAGAACGACCATGATGTGCCCGAGACAGCAATATCCTCTTGGATACAAGTCGACTGGAGGTCGATGTATTGAATCTCGACGGAATTTGAGTCTTCTATTGTCATTAGGAGGCGCTGAACGTTACAATTCACTATCATTTTTGCGTCGGATTTGATAATCTAAACTCACAGGAGAACGACCATAAGGTGCCGAGGAACCAACAAACCCTTGGAGACAAGTCGGCTGGAGGCCGATGTATTGAATCTCGACGCAATTTTAGTGTTCCATCGTCATTAGGAGGCCCTAAACGTTACAATTCAATATCATTTTTGCGTCGGATTGGAAAATCTAGACTCACAGGAGAAGGACCATGTGGTGCCCGAGGCAGCAATAGACCCTTGGAGACAAGTCGGCTGCAGGCCGATGTATTGAATCTTGACGCAATTTGAGTGTTCCATCGTCACTACAGGGCTCTGAACGTTACAATTAACTATCATTTTTGCGTCGGATTCGAAAATCTAGACTCACAGGAGAACGACCATCAGGTGCCCGAGGCAGCAATAGACCCTTGGAGACAAGTCGGCAGGAGGCCGATGTATTGGATCTCGACGCAATTTGAGTGTTCCATCGGCATTAGGAGGCCCTGAACGTTACAATTGACTATCATTTTTGCGTCGGATTCGAAAATCTAGACTCACAGGAGAACGACCATAAGGCGCCCGAGGCAGCAATAGACCCTTGGAAACAAGTCGGCTGGAGGCCGATGTATTGAATCTCGACGCAATCTGAGAGTTCCATCGTCATTAGGAGGCCCTAAACGTTACAATTAACTATCATTTTTGCGTCGGATTCGATAATCTAGACTTACAAGAGAACGACCATAAGGTGCCCGAGGCAGCAACAGACCCTTGGAGACAAGTCGGCTGGAGGCCGATGTATTGGATCTCGGCGCAATTTGAGTGTTCCATCGGCATTAGGAGGCCCTGAACGTTACAATTGACTATCATTTTTGCGTCGGATTCGAAAATCTAGACTCACAGGACAACGACAATAAGGAGCCGGAGGAAGCAATAGACCCTTGGAGACATGTCGGCTGGAGGCCGATGTATTGAATCTCGACGCAATTTGAGTGTTCCATCGTCATTAGGAGGCCCTAAACGTTACAATTAACTATCATTTTTGCGTCGGATTCGAAAATCTAGACCCACAGGAGAACGACCATAAGGTGCCCGAGTCAGCAATAGACCCTTGGAGACAAGTCGAATGGAGGCCGATGTATTGAATCTCGACGCAATCTGAGAGTTCCATCGTCATTAGGAGGCCCTAAACGTTACAATTAACTATCATTTTTGCGTCGGATTCGATAATCTAGACATACAAGAGAATGACCATAAGGTGCCCGAGGCAGCAACAGACACTTGGAGACAAGTCGGCAGGAGGCCGATGTATTGGATCTCGGCGCAATTTGAGTGTTCCATCGGCATTAGGAGGCCCTGAACGTTACAATTGACAATCATTTTTGCGTCGGATTCGAAAATCTAGACTTACAAGAGAACGACCATAAGGTTCCCGAGGCAGCATTAGACCCTTGGAAACAAGTCGACTGGAGGCCGATGTATTGGATCTCGACGCAATTTGAGTGTTCCATCGGCATTAGGAGGCCCTAAACGTTACAATTAACTATCATTTTTGCGTCGGATTCGAAAATCTAGACTTACAAGAGAACGACCATGAGGTGCCCGAGACTGCAATATCCTCTTGGATACAAGTCGACTGGAGGTCGATGTATTGAATCTCGACGGAATTTGAGTCTTCTATTGTCATTAGGAGGCTCTGAACGTTACAATTCACTATCATTTTTGCGTCGGATTCGATAATCTAAACTCACAGGAGGACGACCATAAGGTGCCGAGGAACCAACAAACCCTTGGAGACAAGTCGGCTGGAGGCCGATGTATTGAATCTCGACGCAATTTGAGTGTTCCATCGTCATTAGGAGGCCCTAAACGTTACAATTCAATATCATTTTTGCGTCGGATTCGAAAATATAGACTCACAGGAGAACGACCATAAGGAGCCGGAGGAAGCAATAGACCCCTAGAGACAAGTCGGCTGGATGCCGATGTATTGAATCTCGACGCAATTTGAGTGTTCCATCGTCATTAGGAGGCCCTGAACTTTACAATTAACTTTCATTTTTGCGTCGGATTCGAAAATCTAGACTCACAGGAGATGGACCATGTGGTGCCCGAGGCAGCAATAGACCCTTGGAGACAAGTCGGCTGCAGGCCGATGTATTGAATCTTGACGCAATTTGAGTGTTCCATCGTCACTACAGGGCTCTGAACGTCACAATTAACTATCATTTTTGCGTCGGATTCGAAAATCTAGACTCACAGGAGAACGACCATAAGGTGCCCGAGGCAGCAATAGACCCTTGGAGACAAGTCGGCAGGAGGCCGATGTATTGGATCTCGACGCAATTTGAGTGTTGCATCGGCATTAGGAGGCCCTGAACGTTACAATTGACTATCATTTTTGCGTCGGATTCAAAAATCTAGACTCACAGGAGAAGAACCATGTGGTGCCCGAGGCAGCAATAGACCCTTGGAGACAAGTCGGCTGCAGGTTGATGTATTGAATCTCGACGCAATTTGAGTGTTCCATCGTCATTAGGAGGCCCTGAACGTTACAATTAACTATCATTTTTGCGTCGGATTCGAAAATCTAGACTCACAGGAGAAGGACCATGTGGTGCCCGAGGCAGCAATAGACCCTTGGAGACAAGTCGGCTGCAGGCCGATGTATTGATTCTCGACGCAATTTGAGTGTTCCATCGTCATTACAAAGCCCTGAACGTTACAATTAACTATCATTTTTGCGTCGGATTCGAAAATCTAGACTCACAGGAGAACGACCATAAGGTGCCCGAGGCAGCAACAGACCCTTGGAGACAAGTCGGCTGGAGGCCGATGTATTGAATCTCGACGCAATTTGAGTGTTCCATCGGCATTAGGAGGCCCTGAACGTTACAATTAACTATCACTTTTGCGTCGGTTTCGAAAATCTAGACTCACCGGAGACGGACCTTGTGGTGCCCGAGGCAGCGATATCCCCTTGGAGGCAAGTCGGCTGGAGGCCGATGTATTGAATCTCGACGCAATTTGAGAGTTCCATCGTCATTAGGAGGCCCTGAACGTTACAATTAACAATCATTTTTGCGTCGGATTCGAAAATCTAGACTCACAGGAGAACGACCATAAGATGCCCGAGGCAGCAATAGACCCTTGGAAACAAGTCGGCTGGAGGGCGATGTATTGAATCTCGACGCAATCTGAGAGTTCCATCGTCATTAGGAGGCCCTAAACGTTACAATTAACTATCATTTTTGCGTCGGATTCGATAATCTAGACTTACAAGAGAACGACCACAAGGTGCCCGAGGCAGCAACAGACCCTTGGAGACAAGTCGGCTGGAGGCCGATGTATTGAATCTCGACGCAATTTGAGTGTTCCATCGGCATTAGGAAGCCCTGAACGTTACAACTAACCATCATTTTTGAGTCGGATTCGAAAATCTAGACTCACAGGAGAAGGACCATGTGGTGCCCGAGGCAGCAATAGACCCTTGGAGACAAGTCGGCAGGAGGCCGATGTATTGGATCTCGACGCAATTTGAGTGTTCCATCGGCATTAGGAGGCCCTGAACGTTACAATTGACTATCATTTTTGCGTCGGATTCGAAAATGTAGACTCACAGGAGAAGGACCTTGTGGTGCCCGAGGCAGCAATAGACCCTTGGAGACAAGTCGGCTGGAGGCCGATGTATTGAATCTCGACGCAATTTGAGTGTTCCATCGGCATTAGGAGGCCATGAACGTTACAATTAACTATCATTTTTGCGTCGGATTCGAAAATCTAGACATACAAGAGAATGACCATAAGGTGCCCGAGGCAGCAACAGACCCTTGGAGACAAGTCGGCTGGAGGCCGATGTATTGAATCTCGGCGCAATTTGAGTGTTCCATCGGCATTAGGAGGCCCTGAACGTTACAATTGACTATCATTTTTGCGTCGGATTCGAAAATCTAGACTCACAGGAGAACGACCATAAGGTGCCCGAGGCAGCAACAGCCCTTGGAGACAAGTCGGCTGGAGGCCGATGTATTGAATGTCGACGCAATTTGAGTGTTCCATCGGGATTAGGAGGCCCTGAACGTTACAATTAACTATCATTTTTGCGTCGGATTCGAAAATCTAGACTCACCGGAGACGGACCATGTGGTGCCCGAGGCAGCGATATCCCCTTGGAGACAAGTCGGCTGGAGGCCGATGTATTGAATCTCGACGCAATTTGAGAGTTCCATCGTCATTAGGAGGCCCTGAACGTTAAATTTAACAATCATTTTTGCGTCGGATTCGAAAATCTAGAATCACAGGAGAACGACCATAAGGTGCCCGAGGCAGCAATAGACCCTTGGAGACAAGTCGGCTGGAGGACGATGTATTGAATCTCGACGCAATTTGAGAGTTCCATCGGCATTAGGAGGCCCTGAACGTTTCAATTAACTATGATTTTTGCGTCGGATTCGAAAATCTAGACTTACAAGAGAACGACCATAAGGTTCCCTAGGCAGCATTAGACCCTTGGAGACAAGTCGGCTGGAGGCTGATGTTTTGAATCTCGACGCAATTTGAGTGTTCCATCGTCATTAGGAGGCCCTAAACATTACAATTCACTATCATTTTCGCGTCGGATTCGAAAATCTAGACTCACAGGAGAAGGACCATGTGGTGCCCGAGGCAGCAATAGACCCTTGGAGACAAGTCGGCTGCAGGCCGATGTATTGAATCTCGACGCAATTTCAGTGTTCCATCGTCATTACAAGGCCCTGAACGTTACAATTAACTATCATTTTTGCGTCGGATTCGAAAATCTAGACTCAGAGGAGAACGACCATAAGGTGCCCGAGGCAACAATAGACCCTTGGAGACAAGTCGGCTGGAGGCCGATGTATTGAATCTCGACGCAATTTGAGTATTCCATCGGCATTAGGAGGCCCTGAACGTTACAATTAACTATCATTTTTGCGTCCGATCCGAAAATCTAGACTCACCGGAGACGGACCATGTGGTGCCCGAGGCAGCGATATCCCCTTGGAGGCAAGTCGGCTGGATGCCGATGTATTGAATCTCGACGCAATTTGAGAGTTCCATCGTCATTAGGAGGCCCTTAACGTTACAATTAACTATCATTTTTGCGTCGGATTCGATAATCTAGACTTACAAGAGAACGTCCATAAGGTGCCCGAGGCAGCAATAGACCCTTGGAGACAAGTCGGCTGGAGGACGATGTATTGAATCTCGACGCAATTTGAGAGTTCCATCAGCATTAGGAGGCCCTGAACGTTTCAATTAACTATCATTTTTGCGTCGGATTCGATAATCTAGACTTACAAGAGAACGTCCATAAGGTGCCCGAGGCAGCAACAGACCCTTGGAAACAAGTCGACTGGAGGCCGATGTATTGAATCTCGACGCAATTTGAGTGTTCCATCGTCATTAGGAGGCCCTAAACGTTACAATTAACTATCACTTTTGCGTCGGATCCGAAAATCTAGACTTACAAGAGAACGACCATGAGGTGCCCGAGACAGCAATATCCTCTTGGATACAAGTCGACTGGAGGTCGATGTATTGAATCTCGACGGAATTTGAGTCTTCTATTGTCATTAGGAGGCGCTGAACGTTACAATTCACTATCATTTTTGCGTCGGATTTGATAATCTAAACTCACAGGAGAACGACCATAAGGTGCCGAGGAACCAACAAACCCTTGGAGACAAGTCGGCTGGAGGCCGATGTATTGAATCTCGACGCAATTTTAGTGTTCCATCGTCATTAGGAGGCCCTAAACGTTACAATTCAATATCATTTTTGCGTCGGATTGGAAAATCTAGACTCACAGGAGAAGGACCATGTGGTGCCCGAGGCAGCAATAGACCCTTGGAGACAAGTCGGCTGCAGGCCGATGTATTGAATCTTGACGCAATTTGAGTGTTCCATCGTCACTACAGGGCTCTGAACGTTACAAATAACTATCATTTTTGCGTCGGATTCGAAAATCTAGACTCACAGGAGAACGACCATCAGGTGCCCGAGGCAGCAATAGACCCTTGGAGACAAGTCGGCAGGAGGCCGATGTATTGGATCTCGACGCAATTTGAGTGTTCCATCGGCATTAGGAGGCCCTGAACGTTACAATTGACTATCATTTTTGCGTCGGATTCGAAAATCTAGACTCACAGGAGAACGACCATAAGGCGCCCGAGGCAGCAATAGACCCTTGGAAACAAGTCGGCTGGAGGCCGATGTATTGAATCTCGACGCAATCTGAGAGTTCCATCGTCATTAGGAGGCCCTAAACGTTACAATTAACTATCATTTTTGCGTCGGATTCGATAATCTAGACTTACAAGAGAACGACCATAAGGTGCCCGAGGCAGCAACAGACCCTTGGAGACAAGTCGGCTGGAGGCCGATGTATTGGATCTCGGCGCAATTTGAGTGTTCCATCGGCATTAGGAGGCCCTGAACGTTACAATTGACTATCATTTTTGCGTCGGATTCGAAAATCTAGACTCACAGGACAACGACAATAAGGAGCCGGAGGAAGCAATAGACCCTTGGAGACATGTCGGCTGGAGGCCGATGTATTGAATCTCGACGCAATTTGAGTGTTCCATCGTCATTAGGAGGCCCTAAACGTTACAATTAACTATCATTTTTGCGTCGGATTCGAAAATCTA
Organism: Schistocerca americana; assembly: GCF_021461395.2. Classification (NCBI taxonomy): domain Eukaryota; kingdom Metazoa; phylum Arthropoda; class Insecta; order Orthoptera; family Acrididae; genus Schistocerca; species Schistocerca americana. The sequence continues at coordinate 14,914 of NW_025726268.1, forward strand.
GACCCACAGGAGAACGACCATAAGGTGCCCGAGTCAGCAATAGACCCTTGGAGACAAGTCGAATGGAGGCCGATGTATTGAATCTCGACGCAATCTGAGAGTTCCATCGTCATTAGGAGGCCCTAAACGTTACAATTAACTATCATTTTTGAGTCGGATTCGATAATCTAGACATACAAGAGAATGACCATAAGGTGCCCGAGGCAGCAACAGACACTTGGAGACAAGTCGGCAGGAGGCCGATGTATTGGATCTCGGCGCAATTTGAGTGTTCCATCGGCATTAGGAGGCCCTGAACGTTACAATTGACTATCATTTTTGCGTCGGATTCGAAAATCTAGACTTACAAGAGAACGACCATAAGGTTCCCGAGGCAGCATTAGACCCTTGGAAACAAGTCGACTGGAGGCCGATGTGTTGGATCTCGACGCAATTTGAGTGTTCCATCGGCATTAGGAGGCCCTAAACGTTACAATTAACTATCATTTTTGCGTCGGATTCGAAAATCTAGACTTACAAGAGAACGACCATGAGGTGCCCGAGACTGCAATATCCTCTTGGATACAAGTCGACTGGAGGTCGATGTATTGAATCTCGACGGAATTTGAGTCTTCTATTGTCATTAGGAGGCGCTGAACGTTACAATTCACTATCATTTTTGCGTCGGATTCGATAATCTAAACTCACAGGAGAACGACCATAAGGTGCCGAGGAACCAACAAACCCTTGGAGAAAAGTCGGCTGGAGGCCGATGTATTGAATCTCGACGCAATTTGAGTGTTCCATCGTCATTAGGAGGCCCTAAACGTTACAATTCAATATCATTTTTGCGTCGGATTCGAAAATATAGACTCACAGGAGAACGACCATAAGGAGCCGGAGGAAGCAATAGACCCTAGAGACAAGTCGGCTGGATGCCGATGTATTGAATCTCGACGCAATTTGAGTGTTCCATCGTCATTAGGAGGCCCTGAACGTTACAATTAACTTTCATTTTTGCGTCGGATTCGAAAATCTAGACTCACAGGAGATGGACCATGTGGTGCCCGAGGCAGCAATAGACCCTTGGAGACAAGTCGGCTGCAGGCCGATGTATTGAATCTTGACGCAATTTGAGTGTTCCATCGTCACTACAGGGCTCTGAACGTCACAATTAACTATCATTTTTGCGTCGGATTCGAAAATCTAGACTCACAGGAGAACGACCATAAGGTGCCCGAGGCAGCAATAGACCCTTGGAGACAAGTCGGCAGGAGGCCGATGTATTGGATCTCGACGCAATTTGAGTGTTGCATCGGCATTAGGAGGCCCTGAACGTTACAATTGACTATCATTTTTGCGTCGGATTCGAAAATCTAGACTCACAGGAGAAGAACCATGTGGTGCCCGAGGCAGCAATAGACCCTTGGAGACAAGTCGGCTGCAGGTTGATGTATTGAATCTCGATGCAATTTGAGTGTTCCATCGTCATTAGGAGGCCCTGAACGTTACAATTAACTATCATTTTTGCGTCGGATTCGAAAATCTAGACTCACAGGAGAAGGACCATGTGGTGCCCGAGGCAGCAATAGACCCTTGGAGACAAGTCGGCTGCAGGCCGATGTATTGAATCTCGACGCAATTTGAGTGTTCCATCGTCATTACAAAGCCCTGAACGTTACAATTAACTATCATTTTTGCGTCGGATTCGAAAATCTAGACTCACAGGAGAACGACCATAAGGTGCCCGAGGCAGCAACAGACCCTTGGAGACAAGTCGGCTGGAGGCCGATGTATTGAATCTCGACGCAATTTGAGTGTTCCATTGGCATTAGGAGGCCCTGAACGTTACAATTAACAATCATTTTTGCGTCGGATTCGAAAATCTAGACTCACAGGAGAACGACCATAAGATGCCCGAGGCAGCAATAGACCCTTGGAAACAAGTCGGCTGGAGGGCGATGTATTGAATCTCGACGCAATCTGAGAGTTCCATCGTCATTAGGAGGCCCTAAACGTTACAATTAACTATCATTTTTGCGTCGGATTCGATAATCTAGACTTACAAGAGAACGACCACAAGGTGCCCGAGGCAGCAACAGACCCTTGGAGACAAGTCGGCTGGAGGCCGATGTATTGAATCTCGACGCAATTTGAGTGTTCCATCGGCATTAGGAAGCCCTGAACGTTACAATTAACCATCATTTTTGAGTCGGATTCGAAAATCTAGACTCACAGGAGAAGGACCATGTGGTGCCCGAGGCAGCAATAGACCCTTGGAGACAAGTCGGCAGGAGGCCGATGTATTGGATCTCGACGCAATTTGAGTGTTCCATCGGCATTAGGAGGCCCTGAACGTTACAATTGACTATCATTTTTGCGTCGGATTCGAAAATGTAGACTCACAGGAGAAGGACCTTGTGGTGCCCGAGGCAGCAATAGACCCTTGGAGACAAGTCGGCTGGAGGCCGATGTATTGAATCTCGACGCAATTTGAGTGTTCCATCGGCATTAGGAGGCCATGAACGTTACAATTAACTATCATTTTTGCGTCGGATTCGAAAATCTAGACATACAAGAGAATGACCATAAGGTGCCCGAGGCAGCAACAGACCCTTGGAGACAAGTCGGCAGGAGGCCGATGTATTGGATCTCGGCGCAATTTGAGTGTTCCATCGGCATTAGGAGGCCCTGAACGTTACAATTGACTATCATTTTTGCGTCGGATTCGAAAATCTAGACTCACAGGAGAACGACCATAAGGTGCCCGAGGCAGCAACAGCCCCTTGGAGACAAGTCGGCTGGAGGCCGATGTATTGAATGTCGACGCAATTTGAGTGTTCCATCGGGATTAGGAGGCCCTGAACGTTACAATTAACTATCATTTTTGCGTCGGATTCGAAAATCTAGACTCACCGGAGACGGACCATGTGGTGCCCGAGGCAGCGATATCCCCTTGGAGACAAGTCGGCTGGAGGCCGATGTATTGAATCTCGACGCAATTTGAGAGTTCCATCGTCATTAGGAGGCCCTGAACGTTAAATTTAACAATCATTTTTGCGTCGGATTCGAAAATCTAGAATCACAGGAGAACGACCATAAGGTGCCCGAGGCAGCAATAGACCCTTGGAGACAAGTCGGCTGGAGGACGATGTATTGAATCTCGACGCAATTTGAGAGTTCCATCGGCATTAGGAGGCCCTGAGCGTTTCAATTAACTATGATTTTTGCGTCGGATTCGAAAATCTAGACTTACAAGAGAACGACCATAAGGTTCCCGAGGCAGCATTAGACCCTTGGAGACAAGTCGGCTGGAGGCTGATGTTTTGAATCTCGACGCAATTTGAGTGTTCCATCGTCATTAGGAGGCCCTAAACATTACAATTCACTATCATTTTCGCGTCGGATTCGAAAATCTAGACTCACAGGAGAAGGACCATGTGGTGCCCGAGGCAGCAATAGACCCTTGGAGACAAGTCGGCTGCAGGCCGATGTATTGAATCTCGACGCAATTTCAGTGTTCCATCGTCATTACAAGGCCCTGAACGTTACAATTAACTATCATTTTTGCGTCGGATTCGAAAATCTAGACTCAGAGGAGAACGACCATAAGGTGCCCGAGGCAACAATAGACCCTTGGAGACAAGTCGGCTGGAGGCCGATGTATTGAATCTCGACGCAATTTGAGTATTCCATCGGCATTAGGAGGCCCTGAACGTTACAATTAACTATCATTTTTGCGTCCGATCCGAAAATCTAGACTCACCGGAGACGGACCATGTGGTGCCCGAGGCAGCGATATCCCCTTGGAGGCAAGTCGGCTGGATGCCGATGTATTGAATCTCGACGCAATTTGAGAGTTCCATCGTCATTAGGAGGCCCTTAACGTTACAATTAACAATCATTTTTGCGTCGGATTCGAAAATCTAGACTCACAGGAGAACGACCATAAGGTGCCCGAGGCAGCAATAGACCCTTGGAAACAAGTCGGCTGGAGGCCGATGTATTGAATCTCGACGCAATCTGAGAGTTCCATCGTCATTAGGAGGCCCTAAACGTTACAATTAACTATCATTTTTGCGTCGGATTCGATAATCTAGACTTACAAGAGAACGACCATAAGGTGCCCGAGGCAGCAACAGACCGTTGGAGACAAGTCGGCTGGAGGCCGATGTATTGAATCTCGACGCAATTTGAGTGTTCCAACGGCATTAGGAAGCCCTGAACGTTACAATTAGCTATCATTTTTGCGTCGGATTCGAAAATCTAGACTCACCGGAGACGGACCATGTGGTGCCCGAGGCAGCGATATCCCCTTGGTGACAAGTCGGCTGGAGGCCGATGTATTCAATCTCGTCGCAATTTGAGTGTTCCATCGGCATTAGGAGGCCCTGAACGTTTTAATTAACGATCATTTTTGCGTCGGATTCGAAAATCTAGACTCACAGGAGAACGACCATAAGGTGCCCGAGGCAGCAATAGACCCTTGGAGACAAGTGGGCTGGAGGACGATGTAGTGAATCTCGACGCAATTTGAGAGTTCCATCAGCATTAGGAGGCCCTGAACGTTTCAATTAACTATCATTTTTGCGTAGGATTCGAAAATCTAGACTTACAAGAGAACGACCATGAGGTGCCCGAGACTGCAATATCCTCTTGGATACAAGTCGACTGGAGGTCGATGTATTGAATCTCGATGCAATTTGAGTCTTCTATCGTCATTAGGAGGCGCTGAACGTTACAATTCACTATCATTTTTGCGTCGGATTCGATAATCTAAACTCACAGGAGAACGACCATAAGGTGCCGAGGCAGCAACAAACCCTTGGAGACAACTCGGCTGGAGGCAGATGTATTGAATCTCGACGCAATTTGAGTGTTCCATCGTCATTAGGAGGCCCTGAACGTTACAATTCACTATCATTTTTGCGTCGGATTCGAAAATAAATACTCACAGGAGAACGACCATAAGGAGCCGGAGGAAGCAATAGACCCTTGGAGACAAGTCGGCTGGAGGCCGATGTATTGAATCTCGACGCACTTTGAGTGTTCCATCGTCACTAGGAGGCCCTGAACGTTACAATTAACTATCATTTTTGCGTCGGATTCGAAAATCTAGACTCACAGGAGAAGGACCATGTGGTGACCGAGGCAGCAATAGACCCTTGGAGACAAGTCGGCTGCAGGCCGATGTATTGAATCTTGACGCAATTTGAGTGTTCCATCGCCATTACAGTGCCCTGAACGTTACAATTAACTATCATTTTTGCATCGGAGTCGAAAATCTAGACTCACAGGAGAACGACCATAAGGTGCCCGAGGCAGCAACAAACCCTTGGAGACAAGTAGGCTGGAGGCCGATGTATTGAATGTCGACGCAATTTGAGTGCTCCATCGTCATTAGGAGGCCCCAAACGTTACAATTCACTAACATTTTCGCGTCGGATTCGAAAATCTAGACTCACAGGAGAAGGACCATGTGGTGCCCGAGGCAGCAATAGACCCTTGGAGACAAGACGGCTGCAGGCCGATGTATTGAATCTCGACGCAATTTGAGTGTTCCATCGTCACTACAAGGCCCTGAACGTTACAATTAACTATCATTTTTGCGTCGGATTCGATAATCTAGACTTACAAGAGAACGACCATAGGGTGCCCGAGGCAGCAACAGACTCTTGGAGACAAGTCGGCTGGAGGCCGATGTATTGAATCTCGACGCAATTTGAGTGTTCCATCGGCATTAGGAGGCCATGAACGTTACAATTAACTATCATTTTTGCGTCGGATTCGAAAATCTAAACTCACAGGAGAACGACCATAAGGTGCCGAGGCAGCAACAGACCCTTGGAGACAAGTCGGCTGGAGGCCGATGTATTGAATCTCGACGCAATTTGAGTGTTCCATCGTCATTAGGAGGCCCTAAACGTTACAATTCACTATCATTTTTGCGTCGGATTCGAAAATATAGACTCACAGGAGAACGACCATAAGGAGCCGGAGGAACAATAGACCCATGGAGACAAGTCGACTGGAGGCCGATGTATTGAATCTCGACGCAATGTGAGTGTTCCATCGTCATTAGGAGGCCCTGAACGTTACAATTAACTATCATTTTTGCGTCGGATTCGAAAATCTAGACTCACAGGAGAAGGACCATGTGGTGCCCGAGGCAGCAATAGACCCTTGGAGACAAGTCGGCTGCAGGCCGATGTATTGAATCTCGACGCAATTTGAGTGTTCCATCGTCATTACAAGGCCCTGAACGTTACAATTGACTATCATTTTTGCGTCGGATTCGAAAATCTAGACAGACAGGAGAACGACCATAAAGTGCCCGAGGCAGCAACAGCCCCTTGGAGACAAGTCGGCTGGAGGCCGATGTATTGAATGTCGACGCAATTTGAGTGTTCCATCGTCATTAGGAAGCCCTAAACGTTACAATTCACTATCATTTTCGCGTCGGATTCGAAAATCTAGACTCACAGGAGAAGGACCACGTGGTGCCCGAGGCAGCAATAGACCCTTGGAGACAAGACGGCTGCAGGCCGATGTATTGAATCTCGACGCAATTTGAGTGTTCCATCGTCACTACAAGGCCCTGAACGTTACAATTAACTATCATTTTTGCGTCGGATTCGATAATCTAGACTTACAAGAGAACGACCATAGGGTGCCCGAGGCAGCAACAGACCCTTGGAGACAAGTCGGCTGGAGGCCGATGTATTGAATCTCGACGCAATTTGAGTGTTCCATCGGCATTAGGAGGCCCCGAACGTTACAATTAACAATCATTTTTGCGTCGGATAAGAAAATCTAGACTCACAGGGGAACGACCATAAGGTGCCCGTGGCAGCAATAGACCCTTGGAGACAAGTCGGCTGGAGGAAGATGTATTGAATCTCGACGCAATTTGGGAGTTCCATCAGCATTAGGAGGCCCTGAACGTTTCAGTTAACTACGATTTTTGCGTCGGATTCGAAAATCTAGACTTACAAGAGAACGACCATAAGGTTCCCGAGGCAGCATTAGACCCTTGGAGACAAGTCGGCTGGTGGCCGATGTATTGAATCTCGACGCAATTTGAGTGTTCCATCGTCATTAGGAGGCCCTAAACGTTACAATTAACTATCATTTTTACGTCGGATTCGAAAATCTAGATTTACAAGAGAACTACCATAAGGTGCCCGAGGCAGCAATAGACCCTTGGAGACAAGTCGGCTGGAGGCCGATGTTTTGAATCTCGACGCAATTTGAGTGTTCCATCGGCATTAGGAGGCCATGAACGTTACAATTAACTATCATTTTTGCGTCGGATTCGAAAATCTAGACTTACAAGAGAACGACCATAAGGTGCCCGAGGCAGCAATAGACCCTTGGAGACAAGTCGGCTGGAGGACGATGTATTGAATCTCGACGCAATTTGAGAGTTCCATCGTCATTAGGAGGCCCTGAACGTTACAATTAACTATCATTTTTGCGTCGGATTCGAAAATCTAGATTTACAAGAGAACGACCGTGAGGTGTCCGAGACTGCAATATCCTCTTGGATACAAGTCGACTGGAGGTCGATGTATTGAATCTCGACGCAATTTGAGTCTTCTATCGTCATTAGGAGGCGCTGAGCGTTACAATTCACTATCATTTTTGCGTCGGATTCGATAATCTAAACTCACAGGAGAACGACCATAAGGTGCCGAGGCAGCAACAGACCCTTGGAGACAAGTCGGCTGGAGGCCGATGTATTGAATCTCGACGCAATTTGAGTGTTCCATCGTCATTAGGAGGCCCTAAACGTTACAATTCACTATCATTTTTGCGTCGGATTCGAAAATATAGACTCACAGGAGAACGACCATAGGGAGCCGGGGGAACAATAGACCCTTGGAGACAAGTCGACTGGAGGCCGATGTATTGAATCTCGACGCAATGTGAGTGTTCCATCGTCATTAGGAGGCCCTGAACGTTACAATTAACTATCATTTTTGCGTCGAATTCGAAAATCTAGACTCTCAGGAGAAGGACCATGTGGTGCCCGAGGCAGCAATAGACCCTTGGAGACAAGTCGGCTGCAGGCCGATGTATTGAATCTCGACGCAATTTGAGTGTTCCATCGTCATTACAAGGCCCTGAACGTTACAATTAACTATCATTTTTGCGTCGGATTCGAACATCTAGAGTCACAGGAGAACGACCATAAGATGCCCGAGGCGCAACAGACCCTTGGAGTCAAGTCGGCTGGAGGACGATGTATTGAATCTCGACGCAATTTGAGTGTTCCATCGTCATTAGGAGGCCCTAAACGTTACAATTAACTATCATTTTTGCGTCGGATTCGAAAATCTAAACTTACAAGAGAACGACCATGAGGTGCCCGAGACTGCAATATCCTCTTGGATACAAGTCGACTGGAGGTCGATGTATTGAATCTCGACGCAATTTGAGTCTTCTATCGTCATTAGGAGGCGCTGAACGTTACAATTCACTATCATTTTTGCGTCGGATTCGATAATCTAAACTCACAGGAGAACGACCATAAGGTGCCCGAGGCAGCAACAGACCCTTGGAGACAAGTAGGCTGGAGGCCGATGTATTGAATGTCGACGCAATTTGAGTGTCCCATCGTCATTAGGAGGCCCTAAACGTTACAATTCACTATCAATTTCGCGTCGGATTCGAAAATCTAGACTCACAGGAGAAGGACCATGTGGTGCCCGAGGCAGCAATAGACCCTTGGAGACAAGTCGGCTGGAGGACGATGTATTGAATCTCGACGCAATTTGAGAGTTCCATCAGCATTAGGAGGCCCTGAACGTTTCAATTAACTATCATTTTTGCGTAGGATTCGAAAATCTAGTCTTACAAGAGAACGACCATGAGGTGCCCGAGACTGCAATATCCTCTTGGATACAAGTCGACTGGAGGTCGATGTATTGAATCTCGACGCAATTTGAGTCTTCTATCGTCATTAGGAGGCGCTGAACGTTACAATTCACTATCATTTTTGCGTCGGATTCGATAATCTAAATTCACAGGAGAACGACCATAAGGTGCCGAGGCAGCAACAAACCCTTGGAGACAAGTCGGCTGGAGGCCGATGTATTGAATCTCGACGCAATTTGAGTGTTCCATCGTCATAAGGAGGCCCTGAACGTTAAATTTAACAATCATTTTTGCGTCGGATTCGAAAATCTAGAATCACAGGAGAACGACCATAAGGTGCCCGAGGCAGCAATAGACCCTTGGAGGCAAGTCGGCTGGAGGCCGATGTATTGAATCTCGACGCAATTTGAGAGTTCCATCGTCATTAGGAGGCCCTGAACGTTACAATTCACTATCATTTTTGCGTCGGATTCGAAAATCTAGACTCACAGGAGAACGACCATAAGGTGCCCGAGGCAGCAATAGACCCTTGGAAACAAGTCGGCTGGAGGCCGATGTATTGAATCTCGACGCAATCTGAGAGTTCCATCGTCATTAGGAGGCCCTAAACGTTACAATTAACTATCATTTTTGCGTCGGATTCGATAATCTAGACTTACAAGAGAACGACCATAAGGTGCCCGAGGCAGCAACAGACCCTTGGAGACAAGTCGGCTGGAGGCCGATGTATTGAATCTCGACGCAATTTGAGTGTTCCAACGGCATTAGGAAGCCCTGAACGTTACAATTAGCTATCATTTTTGCGTCGGATTCGAAAATCTAGACTCACCGGAGACGGACCATGTGGTGCCCGAGGCAGCGATATCCCCTTGGAGACAAGTCGGCTGGAGGCCGATGTATTCAATCTCGTCGCAATTTGAGTGTTCCATCGGCATTAGGAGGCCCTGAACGTTACAATTAACTATCATTTTTGCGTCGGATTCGAAAATCTAGACTCATAGGAGAAGGACCATGTGGTGCCCGAGGCAGCAATAGACCCTTGGAGACAAGTCGGCTGCAGGCCGATGTATTGAATCTCGACGCAATTTAAGTGTTCCATCGTCATTACAAGGCCCTGAACGTTACAATTAACTATCATTTTTGCGTCGGATTCGAACATCTAGAGTCACAGGAGAACGACCATAAGATGCCCGAGGCGCAACAGACCCTTGGAGACAAGTCGGCTGGAGGCCGATGTATTGAATGTCGACGCAATGTGAGTGTTCCATCGTCATTAGGAGGCCCTAAACGTTACAATTCACTATCATTTTCGCATCGGATTCGAAAATCTAGACTCACCGGAGACGGACCATGTGGTGCCCGAGGCAGCAATAGACCCTTGGAGACAAGTCGGCAGGAGGCCGATGTATTGGATCTCGACGCAATTTGAGTGTTCCATCGGCATTAGGAGGCCCTGAACGTTACAATTAACAATCATTTTTGCGTCGGATTCGAAACTCTAGACTCACAGGAGAACGACCATAAGGTGCCCGAGGCAGCAATAGACCCTTGGAGACAAGTCGGCTGGAGGACGATGTATTGAATCTCGACGCAATTTGAGAGTTCCATCAGCATTAGGAGGCCCTGAACGTTTCAATTAACTATCATTTTTGCGTAGGATTCGAAAATCTAGACTTACAAGAGAACGACCATGAGGTGCCCGAGACTGCAATATCCTCTTGGATACAAGTCGACTGGAGGTCGATGTATTGAATCTCGACGCAATTTGAGTCTTCCATCGTCATTAGGAGGCGCTGAACGTTACAATTCACTATCATTTTTGCGTCGGATTCGATAATCTAAATTCACAGGAGAACGACCATAAGGTGCCGAGGCAGCAACAAACCCTTGGAGACAAGTCGGCTGGAGGCCGATGTATTGAATCTCGACGCAATTTGAGTGTTCCATCGTCATAAGGAGGCCTGGACGTTACAATTCACTATCATTTTTGCGTCGGATTCGAAAATATAGACTCACAGGAGAACGACCATAAGGAGCCGGAGGAAGCAATAGACCCTTGGAGACAAGTCGGCTGGAGGCCGATGTATTGAATCTCGACGCAATTTGAGTGTTCCATCGTCACTAGGACGCCCTGAACGTTACAATTAACTATCATTTTTGCGTCGGATTCGAAAATCTAGACTCACAGGAGAAGGACCATGTGGTGCCCGAGGCAGCAATAGAACCTTGGAGACAAGTCGGCTGCAGGCCGATGTATTGAATCTTGACGCAATTTGAGTGTTCCATCGTCATTACAGGGCCCTGAACGTTACAATTAACTATCATTTTTGCGTCGGATTCGAAAATCTAGACTCACAAGAGAACGACCATAAGGTGCCCGAGGCAGCAACAAACTTTTGGAGACAAGTAGGCTGGAGGCCGATGTATTGAATGTCGACGCAATTTGAGTGTTCCATCGTCATTAGGAGGCCCTAAACGTTCCAATTCACTATCATTTTCGCGTCGGATTCGAAAATCTAGACTCACAGGAGAAGGACCATGTGGTGCCCGAGGCAGCAATAGACCCTTGGAGACAAGTCGGCTGCAGGCCGATGTATTGAATCTCGACGCAATTTGAGTGTTCCATCGTCACTACAAGGCCCTGAACGTTACAATTAACAATCATTTTTGCGTCGGATTCGAAAATCTAGACTCACAGGAGAACGACCATAAGGTGCCCGAGGCAGCAACAGACCCTTGGAGACAAGTCGGCTGGAGGCCGATGTATTGAATGTCGTCGCAATTTGAGTGTTCCATCGTCATTAGGAGGCCCTAAACGTTACAATTCACTATCATTTTCGCGTCGGATTCGAAAATCTAGACTCACAGGAGAAGGACCATGTGGTGCCCGAGGCAGCAATAGACCCTTGCAGACAAGTCGGCAGGAGGCCGATGTATTGGATCTCGACGCAACTTGAGTGTTCCATCGGCATTAGGAGGCCCTGAACGTTACAATTGACTATCATTTTTGCGTCGGATTCGAAAATCTAGACTCACAGGAGAACGACCATAAGGTGCCCGAGGCAACAACAGCCCCTTGGAGACAAGTCGGCTGGAGGCCGATGTATTGAATGTCGACGCAATTTGAGTGTTCCATCGTCATTAGGAGGCCCTAAACGTTACAATTCACTATCATTTTCGCGTCGGATTCGAAAATCTAGACTCACAGGAGAAGGACCATGTGGTGCCCGAGGCAGCAATAGACCCTTGGAGACAAGACGGCTGCAGGCCGATGTATTGAATCTCGACGCAATTTGAGTGTTCCATCGTCACCACAAGGCCCTGAACGTTACAATTAACTATCATTTTTGCGTCGGATTCGATAATCTAGACTTACAAGAGAACGACCATAAGGTGCCCGAGGCAGCAACAGACCCTTGGAGACAAGTCGGCTGGAGGCCGATGTATTGAATCTCGACGCAATTTGAGTGTTCCATCGGCATTAGGAGGCCCTGAACGTTACAATTAACTATCATTTTTGCGTCAGATTCGAAAATCTAGACTCACCGGAGACGGACCATGTGGTGCCCGAGGCAGCGATATCCCCTTGGAAACAAGTCGGCTGGAGGCCGATGTATTGAATCTCGACGCAATTTGAGAGTTCCATCGTCATTAGGAGGCCCTGAACGTATCAATTAACTATGATTTTAGCTTCGGATTCGAAAATCTAAACTTACAAGAGAACGACGATAAGGTTCCCTAGGCAACATTAGACCCTTGGAGACAAGTCGGCTGGAGGCCGATGTATTGAATCTCGACGCAATTTGAGTGTTCCATCGTCATTAGGAGGCCCTAAACGTTACAATTAACTATCATTTTTGCGTCGGATTCGAAAATCTAGACTTACAAGAGAACGACCATAAGGTTCCCGAGGCAGCATTAGACCCTTGGAGACAAGTCGGCTGAAGGCCGATGTGTTGAATGTTGACGCAATTTGAGTGTTCCATCGTCATTAGGAGGCCCTAAACGTTACAATTAACTATTATTTTTACGTCGGATTCGAAAATCTAGATTTAAAAGAGAACGACCATAAGGTGCCCGAGGCAGCAACAGACCCTTGGAGACAAGTCGGCTGGAGGCCGATGTTTTGAATATCGACTCAATTTGAGTGTTCCATCGGCATTAGGAGGCCATGATCGTTACAATTAACTATCATTTTTGCGTCGGATTCGAAAATCTAGACTTACAAGAGAACGACCATAAGGTGCCCGAGGCAGCAATAGACCCTTGGAGACAAGTCGGCTGGAGGACGATGTATTGAATCTCGACGCAATTTGAGAGTTCCATCGTCATTAGGAGGCCCTGAACGTTACAATTAACTATCATTTTTGCGTCGGATTCGAAAATCTAGACTTACAAGAGAACGACCATGAGGTGTCCGAGACTGCAATATCCTCTTGGATACAAGTCGACTGGAGGTCGATGTATTGAATCTCGACGCAATTTGAGTCTTCTATCGTCATTAGGAGGCGCTGAACGTTACAATTCACTATCATTTTTGCGTCGGATTCGATAATCTAAACTCACAGGAGAACGACCATAAGGTGCCGAGGCAGCAACAGACCCTTGGAGACAAGTCGGCTGGGGGCCGATGTATTGAATCTCGACGCAATTTGAGTGTTCCATCGTCATTAGGAGGCCCTAAACGTTACAATTCACTATCATTTTTGCGTCGGATTCGAAAATATAGACTCACAGGAGAACGACCATAAGGAGCCGGAGGAACAATAGACCCTTGGAGACAAGTCGGCTGGAGGCCGATGTATTGATTCTCGACGCAATTTGAGTGTTCCATCGTCATTAGGAGGCCCTGAACGTTACAATTAACTATCATTTTTGCGTCGGATTCGAAAATCTAGACTCACAGGAGAAGGACCATGTGGTGCCCGAGGCAGCAATAGACCCTTGGAGACAAGTCGGCTGCAGGCCGATGTATTGAATCTCGACGCAATTTGAGTGTTCCATCGTCATTACAAGGCACTGAACGTTACAATTAACTATCATTTTTGCGTCGGATTCGAAAATCTAGACTCACAGGAGAACGACCATAAGGTGCCCGAGGCAGCAACAGACCCTTGGAGACAAGTCGGCTGGAGGCCGATGTATTGAATGTCGACGCAATTTGAGTGTTCCATCGTCATTACGAGGCCCTAAACATTACAATTCACTATCATTTTCGCGTCGGATTCGAAAATCTAGACTCACTGGAGACGGACCATGTGGTGCCCGGGGCAGCAATAGACCCTTGGAGACAAGTCGGCTGGAGGCCGATGTATTGAATCTCGACGCAATTTCAGTGTTCCATCGGCATTAGGAGGCCCTGAACGTTACAATTAACAATCGTTTTTGCGTCGGATTCGAAAATCTAGACTTACAAGAGAACGACCATGAGGTGTCCGAGACAGCAATATCGTCTTGGATACAAGTCGACTGGAGGTCGATGTATTGAATCTCGACGCAATTTGAGTCTTCTATCGTCATTAGGAGGCGGTGAACGTTACAATTCACTATCATTTTTGCGTCGGATTCGATAATCTAAACTCACAGGAGAACGACCATAAGGTGCCGAGGCAGCAACAGACCCTTGGAGACAAGTCGGCTGGAGGCCGATGTATTGAATCTCGACGCAATTTGAGTGTTCCATCGTCATTAGGTGGCCCTAAACGTTACAATTCTCTATCATTTTTGCGTCGGATTCGAAAATATAGACTCACAGGAGAACGACCATAAGGAGCCGGAGGAACAATAGACCCTTGGAGACAAGTCGGCTGGAGGCCGATGTATTGAATCTCGACGCAATTTGAGAGTTCCATCAGCATTAGGAGGCCCTGAACGTTTCAATTAACTATCATTTTTGCGTCTGATTCGAAAATCTAGACTCACAGGAGAACGACCATAAGGTGCCCGAGGCAGCAATAGACCCTTGGAGACAAGTCGGCTGGAGGACGATGTATTGAATCTCGACGCAATTTGAGAGTTCCATCAGCATTAGGAGGCCCTGAACGTTTCAATTAACTATCATTTTTGCGTCGGATTCGAAAATCTAGACTTACAAGAGAACGACCATAAGGTTCCCGAGGCAGCAACAGACCCTTGGAGACAAGTCGACTGGAGGCCGCTGTATTGAATCTCGACGCAATTTGAGTGTTCCATCGTCATTAGGAGGCCCTAAACGTTACAATTAACTATCATTTTTGCGTCGGATTCGAAAATCTAAACTTACAAGAGAACGACCATGAGGTGCCCGAGACTGCAATATCCTCTTGGATACAAGTCGACTGGAGGTCGATGTATTGAATCTCGACGCAATTTGAGTCTTCTATCGTCATTAGGAAGCGCTGAACGTTACAATTCACTATCATTTTTGCGTCGGATTCGATAATCTAAACTCACAGGAGAACGACCATAAGGTGCCCAAGGCAGCAACAGACCCTTGGAGACAAGTAGGCTGGAGGCCGATGTAATGAATGTCGACGCAATTTGAGTGTCCCATCGTCATTAGGAGGCCCTAAACGTTACAATTCGCTATCAATTTCGCGTCGGATTCGAAATTCTAGACTCACAGGAGACGGACCATGTGGTGCCCGAGGCAGCAACAGACCCTTGGAGACAAGTCGGCTGGAGGCCGATGTATTGAATGTCGACGCAATTTGAGTGTTCCATCGGCATTAGGAGGCCCTGAACGTTACAATTAACAATCATTTTTGCGTCGGATTCGAAAATCTAGACTCACAGGAGAACGACCATAAGGTGCCCGAGGCAGCAATAGACCCTTGGAGACAAGTCGGCTGGAGGACGGTGTATTGAATCTCGACGCAATTTGAGAGTTCCATCGTCATTAGGAGGCCCTGAACGTTACAATTAACTATCATTTTTGCGTCGGATTCGAAAATCTAGACTTACAAGAGAACGACCATGAGGTGTCCGAGACTGCAATATCCTCCTGGATACAAGTCGACTGGAGGTCGATGTATTGAATCTCGACGCAATTTGAGTCTTCTATCGTCATTAGGAGGCGCTGAACGTTACAATTCACTATCATTTTTGCGTCGGATTCGATAATCTAAACTCACAGGAGAACGACCATAAGGTGCCGAGGCAGCAACAGACCCTTGGAGACAAGTCGGCTGGGGGCCGATGTATTGAATCTCGACGCAATTTGAGTGTTCCATCGTCATTAGGAGGCCCTAAACGTTACAATTCACTATCATTTTTGCGTCGGATTCGAAAATATAGACTCACAGGAGAACGACCATAAGGAGCCGGAGGAACAATAGACCCTTGGAGACAAGTCGGCTGGAGGCCGATGTATTGATTCTCGACGCAATTTGAGTGTTCCATCGTCATTAGGAGGCCCTGAACGTTACAATTAACTATCATTTTTGCGTCGGATTCGAAAATCTAGACTCACAGGAGAAGGACCATGTGGTGCCCGAGGCAGCAATAGACCCTTGGAGACAAGTCGGCTGCAGGCCGATGTATTGAATCTCGACGCAATTTGAGTGTTCCATCGTCATTACAAGGCACTGAACGTTACAATTAACTATCATTTTTGCGTCGGATTCGAAAATCTAGACTCACAGGAGAACGACCATAAGGTGCCCGAGGCAGCAACAGACCCTTGGAGACAAGTCGGCTGGAGGCCGATGTATTGAATGTCGACGCAATTTGAGTGTTCCATCGTCATTAGGAGGCCCTAAACATTACAATTCACTATCATTTTCGCGTCGGATTCGAAAATCTAGACTCACTGGAGACGGACCATGTGGTGCCCGGGGCAGCAATAGACCCTTGGAGACAAGTCGGCTGGAGGCCGATGTATTGAATCTCGACGCAATTTCAGTGTTCCATCGGCATTAGGAGGCCCTGAACGTTACAATTAACAATCGTTTTTGCGTCGGATTCGAAAATCTAGACTTACAAGAGAACGACCATGAGGTGTCCGAGACTGCAATATCGTCTTGGATACAAGTCGACTGGAGGTCGATGTATTGAATCTCGACGCAATTTGAGTCTTCTATCGTCATTAGGAGGCGCTGAACGTTACAATTCACTATCATTTTTGCGTCGGATTCGATAATCTAAACTCACAGGAGAACGACCATAAGGTGCCGAGGCAGCAACAGACCCTTGGAGACAAGTCGGCTGGAGGCCGATGTATTGAATCTCGACGCAATTTGAGTGTTCCATCGTCATTAGGAGGCCCTAAACGTTACAATTCTCTATCATTTTTGCGTCGGATTCGAAAATATAGACTCACAGGAGAACGACCATAAGGAGCCGGAGGAACAATAGACCCTTGGAGACAAGTCGGCTGGAGGCCGATGTATTGAATCTCGACGCAATTTGAGAGTTCCATCAGCATTAGGAGGCCCTGAACGTTTCAATTAACTATCATTTTTGCGTCTGATTCGAAAATCTAGACTCACAGGAGAACGACCATAAGGTGCCCGAGGCAGCAATAGACCCTTGGAGACAAGTCGGCTGGAGGACGATGTATTGAATCTCGACGCAATTTGAGAGTTCCATCAGCATTAGGAGGCCCTGAACGTTTCAATTAACTATCATTTTTGCGTCGGATTCGAAAATCTAGACTTACAAGAGAACGACCATAAGGTTCCCGAGGCAGCAACAGACCCTTGGAGACAAGTCGACTGGAGGCCGCTGTATTGAATCTCGACGCAATTTGAGTGTTCCATCGTCATTAGGAGGCCCTAAACGTTACAATTAACTATCATTTTTGCGTCGGATTCGAAAATCTAAACTTACAAGAGAACGACCATGAGGTGTCCGAGACTGCAATATCCTCTTGGATACAAGTCGACTGGAGGTCGATGTATTGAATCTCGACGCAATTTGAGTCTTCTATCGTCATTAGGAGGCGCTGAACGTTACAATTCACTATCATTTTTGCGTCGGATTCGATAATCTAAACTCACAGGAGAACGACCATAAGGTGCCGAGGCAGCAACAGACCCTTGGAGACAAGTCGGCTGGGGGCCGATGTATTGAATCTCGACGCAATTTGAGTGTTCCATCGTCATTAGGAGGCCCTAAACGTTACAATTCACTATCATTTTTGCGTCGGATTCGAAAATATAGACTCACAGGAGAACGACCATAAGGAGCCGGAGGAACAATAGACCCTTGGAGACAAGTCGGCTGGAGGCCGATGTATTGATTCTCGACGCAATTTGAGTGTTCCATCGTCATTAGGAGGCCCTGAACGTTACAATTAACTATCATTTTTGCGTCGGATTCGAAAATCTAGACTCACAGGAGAAGGACCATGTGGTGCCCGAGGCAGCAATAGACCCTTGGAGACAAGTCGGCTGCAGGCCGATGTATTGAATCTCGACGCAATTTGAGTGTTCCATCGTCATTACAAGGCACTGAACGTTACAATTAACTATCATTTTTGCGTCGGATTCGAAAATCTAGACTCACAGGAGAACGACCATAAGGTGCCCGAGGCAGCAACAGACCCTTGGAGACAAGTCGGCTGGAGGCCGATGTATTGAATGTCGACGCAATTTGAGTGTTCCATCGTCATTACGAGGCCCTAAACATTACAATTCACTATCATTTTCGCGTCGGATTCGAAAATCTAGACTCACTGGAGACGGACCATGTGGTGCCCGGGGCAGCAATAGACCCTTGGAGACAAGTCGGCTGGAGGCCGATGTATTGAATCTCGACGCAATTTCAGTGTTCCATCGGCATTAGGAGGCCCTGAACGTTACAATTAACAATCGTTTTTGCGTCGGATTCGAAAATCTAGACTTACAAGAGAACGACCATGAGGTGTCCGAGACAGCAATATCGTCTTGGATACAAGTCGACTGGAGGTCGATGTATTGAATCTCGACGCAATTTGAGTCTTCTATCGTCATTAGGAGGCGGTGAACGTTACAATTCACTATCATTTTTGCGTCGGATTCGATAATCTAAACTCACAGGAGAACGACCATAAGGTGCCGAGGCAGCAACAGACCCTTGGAGACAAGTCGGCTGGAGGCCGATGTATTGAATCTCGACGCAATTTGAGTGTTCCATCGTCATTAGGTGGCCCTAAACGTTACAATTCTCTATCATTTTTGCGTCGGATTCGAAAATATAGACTCACAGGAGAACGACCATAAGGAGCCGGAGGAACAATAGACCCTTGGAGACAAGTCGGCTGGAGGCCGATGTATTGAATCTCGACGCAATTTGAGAGTTCCATCAGCATTAGGAGGCCCTGAACGTTTCAATTAACTATCATTTTTGCGTCTGATTCGAAAATCTAGACTCACAGGAGAACGACCATAAGGTGCCCGAGGCAGCAATAGACCCTTGGAGACAAGTCGGCTGGAGGACGATGTATTGAATCTCGACGCAATTTGAGAGTTCCATCAGCATTAGGAGGCCCTGAACGTTTCAATTAACTATCATTTTTGCGTCGGATTCGAAAATCTAGACTTACAAGAGAACGACCATAAGGTTCCCGAGGCAGCAACAGACCCTTGGAGACAAGTCGACTGGAGGCCGCTGTATTGAATCTCGACGCAATTTGAGTGTTCCATCGTCATTAGGAGGCCCTAAACGTTACAATTAACTATCATTTTTGCGTCGGATTCGAAAATCTAAACTTACAAGAGAACGACCATGAGGTGCCCGAGACTGCAATATCCTCTTGGATACAAGTCGACTGGAGGTCGATGTATTGAATCTCGACGCAATTTGAGTCTTCTATCGTCATTAGGAAGCGCTGAACGTTACAATTCACTATCATTTTTGCGTCGGATTCGATAATCTAAACTCACAGGAGAACGACCATAAGGTGCCCAAGGCAGCAACAGACCCTTGGAGACAAGTAGGCTGGAGGCCGATGTAATGAATGTCGACGCAATTTGAGTGTCCCATCGTCATTAGGAGGCCCTAAACGTTACAATTCGCTATCAATTTCGCGTCGGATTCGAAATTCTAGACTCACAGGAGACGGACCATGTGGTGCCCGAGGCAGCAACAGACCCTTGGAGACAAGTCGGCTGGAGGCCGATGTATTGAATGTCGACGCAATTTGAGTGTTCCATCGGCATTAGGAGGCCCTGAACGTTACAATTAACAATCATTTTTGCGTCGGATTCGAAAATCTAGACTCACAGGAGAACGACCATAAGGTGCCCGAGGCAGCAATAGACCCTTGGAGACAAGTCGGCTGGAGGACGGTGTATTGAATCTCGACGCAATTTGAGAGTTCCATCGTCATTAGGAGGCCCTGAACGTTACAATTAACTATCATTTTTGCGTCGGATTCGAAAATCTAGACTTACAAGAGAACGACCATGAGGTGTCCGAGACTGCAATATCCTCCTGGATACAAGTCGACTGGAGGTCGATGTATTGAATCTCGACGCAATTTGAGTCTTCTATCGTCATTAGGAGGCGCTGAACGTTACAATTCACTATCATTTTTGCGTCGGATTCGATAATCTAAACTCACAGGAGAACGACCATAAGGTGCCGAGGCAGCAACAGACCCTTGGAGACAAGTCGGCTGGGGGCCGATGTATTGAATCTCGACGCAATTTGAGTGTTCCATCGTCATTAGGAGGCCCTAAACGTTACAATTCACTATCATTTTTGCGTCGGATTCGAAAATATAGACTCACAGGAGAACGACCATAAGGAGCCGGAGGAACAATAGACCCTTGGAGACAAGTCGGCTGGAGGCCGATGTATTGATTCTCGACGCAATTTGAGTGTTCCATCGTCATTAGGAGGCCCTGAACGTTACAATTAACTATCATTTTTGCGTCGGATTCGAAAATCTAGACTCACAGGAGAAGGACCATGTGGTGCCCGAGGCAGCAATAGACCCTTGGAGACAAGTCGGCTGCAGGCCGATGTATTGAATCTCGACGCAATTTGAGTGTTCCATCGTCATTACAAGGCACTGAACGTTACAATTAACTATCATTTTTGCGTCGGATTCGAAAATCTAGACTCACAGGAGAACGACCATAAGGTGCCCGAGGCAGCAACAGACCCTTGGAGACAAGTCGGCTGGAGGCCGATGTATTGAATGTCGACGCAATTTGAGTGTTCCATCGTCATTAGGAGGCCCTAAACATTACAATTCACTATCATTTTCGCGTCGGATTCGAAAATCTAGACTCACTGGAGACGGACCATGTGGTGCCCGGGGCAGCAATAGACCCTTGGAGACAAGTCGGCTGGAGGCCGATGTATTGAATCTCGACGCAATTTCAGTGTTCCATCGGCATTAGGAGGCCCTGAACGTTACAATTAACAATCGTTTTTGCGTCGGATTCGAAAATCTAGACTTACAAGAGAACGACCATGAGGTGTCCGAGACTGCAATATCGTCTTGGATACAAGTCGACTGGAGGTCGATGTATTGAATCTCGACGCAATTTGAGTCTTCTATCGTCATTAGGAGGCGCTGAACGTTACAATTCACTATCATTTTTGCGTCGGATTCGATAATCTAAACTCACAGGAGAACGACCATAAGGTGCCGAGGCAGCAACAGACCCTTGGAGACAAGTCGGCTGGAGGCCGATGTATTGAATCTCGACGCAATTTGAGTGTTCCATCGTCATTAGGAGGCCCTAAACGTTACAATTCTCTATCATTTTTGCGTCGGATTCGAAAATATAGACTCACAGGAGAACGACCATAAGGAGCCGGAGGAACAATAGACCCTTGGAGACAAGTCGGCTGGAGGCCGATGTATTGAATCTCGACGCAATTTGAGAGTTCCATCAGCATTAGGAGGCCCTGAACGTTTCAATTAACTATCATTTTTGCGTCTGATTCGAAAATCTAGACTCACAGGAGAACGACCATAAGGTGCCCGAGGCAGCAATAGACCCTTGGAGACAAGTCGGCTGGAGGACGATGTATTGAATCTCGACGCAATTTGAGAGTTCCATCAGCATTAGGAGGCCCTGAACGTTTCAATTAACTATCATTTTTGCGTCGGATTCGAAAATCTAGACTTACAAGAGAACGACCATAAGGTTCCCGAGGCAGCAACAGACCCTTGGAGACAAGTCGACTGGAGGCCGCTGTATTGAATCTCGACGCAATTTGAGTGTTCCATCGTCATTAGGAGGCCCTAAACGTTACAATTAACTATCATTTTTGCGTCGGATTCGAAAATCTAAACTTACAAGAGAACGACCATGAGGTGTCCGAGACTGCAATATCCTCTTGGATACAAGTCGACTGGAGGTCGATGTATTGAATCTCGACGCAATTTGAGTCTTCTATCGTCATTAGGAGGCGCTGAACGTTACAATTCACTATCATTTTTGCGTCGGATTCGATAATCTAAACTCACAGGAGAACGACCATAAGGTGCCGAGGCAGCAACAGACCCTTGGAGACAAGTCGGCTGGGGGCCGATGTATTGAATCTCGACGCAATTTGAGTGTTCCATCGTCATTAGGAGGCCCTAAACGTTACAATTCACTATCATTTTTGCGTCGGATTCGAAAATATAGACTCACAGGAGAACGACCATAAGGAGCCGGAGGAACAATAGACCCTTGGAGACAAGTCGGCTGGAGGCCGATGTATTGATTCTCGACGCAATTTGAGTGTTCCATCGTCATTAGGAGGCCCTGAACGTTACAATTAACTATCATTTTTGCGTCGGATTCGAAAATCTAGACTCACAGGAGAAGGACCATGTGGTGCCCGAGGCAGCAATAGACCCTTGGAGACAAGTCGGCTGCAGGCCGATGTATTGAATCTCGACGCAATTTGAGTGTTCCATCGTCATTACAAGGCACTGAACGTTACAATTAACTATCATTTTTGCGTCGGATTCGAAAATCTAGACTCACAGGAGAACGACCATAAGGTGCCCGAGGCAGCAACAGACCCTTGGAGACAAGTCGGCTGGAGGCCGATGTATTGAATGTCGACGCAATTTGAGTGTTCCATCGTCATTACGAGGCCCTAAACATTACAATTCACTATCATTTTCGCGTCGGATTCGAAAATCTAGACTCACTGGAGACGGACCATGTGGTGCCCGGGGCAGCAATAGACCCTTGGAGACAAGTCGGCTGGAGGCCGATGTATTGAATCTCGACGCAATTTCAGTGTTCCATCGGCATTAGGAGGCCCTGAACGTTACAATTAACAATCGTTTTTGCGTCGGATTCGAAAATCTAGACTTACAAGAGAACGACCATGAGGTGTCCGAGACAGCAATATCGTCTTGGATACAAGTCGACTGGAGGTCGATGTATTGAATCTCGACGCAATTTGAGTCTTCTATCGTCATTAGGAGGCGGTGAACGTTACAATTCACTATCATTTTTGCGTCGGATTCGATAATCTAAACTCACAGGAGAACGACCATAAGGTGCCGAGGCAGCAACAGACCCTTGGAGACAAGTCGGCTGGAGGCCGATGTATTGAATCTCGACGCAATTTGAGTGTTCCATCGTCATTAGGTGGCCCTAAACGTTACAATTCTCTATCATTTTTGCGTCGGATTCGAAAATATAGACTCACAGGAGAACGACCATAAGGAGCCGGAGGAACAATAGACCCTTGGAGACAAGTCGGCTGGAGGCCGATGTATTGAATCTCGACGCAATTTGAGAGTTCCATCAGCATTAGGAGGCCCTGAACGTTCAATTAACTATCATTTTTGCGTCTGATTCGAAAATCTAGACTCACAGGAGAACGACCATAAGGTGCCCGAGGCAGCAATAGACCCTTGGAGACAAGTCGGCTGGAGGACGATGTATTGAATCTCGACGCAATTTGAGAGTTCCATCAGCATTAGGAGGCCCTGAACGTTTCAATTAACTATCATTTTTGCGTCGGATTCGAAAATCTAGACTTACAAGAGAACGACCATAAGGTTCCCGAGGCAGCAACAGACCCTTGGAGACAAGTCGACTGGAGGCCGCTGTATTGAATCTCGACGCAATTTGAGTGTTCCATCGTCATTAGGAGGCCCTAAACGTTACAATTAACTATCATTTTTGCGTCGGATTCGAAAATCTAAACTTACAAGAGAACGACCATGAGGTGCCCGAGACTGCAATATCCTCTTGGATACAAGTCGACTGGAGGTCGATGTATTGAATCTCGACGCAATTTGAGTCTTCTATCGTCATTAGGAAGCGCTGAACGTTACAATTCACTATCATTTTTGCGTCGGATTCGATAATCTAAACTCACAGGAGAACGACCATAAGGTGCCCAAGGCAGCAACAGACCCTTGGAGACAAGTAGGCTGGAGGCCGATGTAATGAATGTCGACGCAATTTGAGTGTCCCATCGTCATTAGGAGGCCCTAAACGTTACAATTCGCTATCAATTTCGCGTCGGATTCGAAATTCTAGACTCACAGGAGACGGACCATGTGGTGCCCGAGGCAGCAACAGACCCTTGGAGACAAGTCGGCTGGAGGCCGATGTATTGAATGTCGACGCAATTTGAGTGTTCCATCGGCATTAGGAGGCCCTGAACGTTACAATTAACAATCATTTTTGCGTCGGATTCGAAAATCTAGACTCACAGGAGAACGACCATAAGGTGCCCGAGGCAGCAATATACCCTTGGAGACAAGTCAGCTGGAGGACGGTGTATTGAATCTCGACGCAATTTGAGAGTTCCATCGTCATTAGGAGGCCCTGAACGTTACAATTAACTATCATTTTTGCGTCGGATTCGAAAATCTAGACTTACAAGAGAACGACCATGAGGTGTCCGAGACTGCAATATCCTCCTGGATACAAGTCGACTGGAGGTCGATGTATTGAATCTCGACGCAATTTGAGTCTTCTATCGTCATTAGGAGGCGCTGAACGTTACAATTCACTATCATTTTTGCGTCGGATTCGATAATCTAAACTCACAGGAGAACGACCATAAGGTGCCGAGGCAGCAACAGACCCTTGGAGACAAGTCGGCTGGGGGCCGATGTATTGAATCTCGACGCAATTTGAGTGTTCCATCGTCATTAGGAGGCCCTAAACGTTACAATTCACTATCATTTTTGCGTCGGATTCGAAAATATAGACTCACAGGAGAACGACCATAAGGAGCCGGAGGAACAATAGACCCTTGGAGACAAGTCGGCTGGAGGCCGATGTATTGATTCTCGACGCAATTTGAGTGTTCCATCGTCATTAGGAGGCCCTGAACGTTACAATTAACTATCATTTTTGCGTCGGATTCGAAAATCTAGACTCACAGGAGAAGGACCATGTGGTGCCCGAGGCAGCAATAGACCCTTGGAGACAAGTCGGCTGCAGGCCGATGTATTGAATCTCGACGCAATTTGAGTGTTCCATCGTCATTACAAGGCACTGAACGTTACAATTAACTATCATTTTTGCGTCGGATTCGAAAATCTAGACTCACAGGAGAACGACCATAAGGTGCCCGAGGCAGCAACAGACCCTTGGAGACAAGTCGGCTGGAGGCCGATGTATTGAATGTCGACGCAATTTGAGTGTTCCATCGTCATTAGGAGGCCCTAAACATTACAATTCACTATCATTTTCGCGTCGGATTCGAAAATCTAGACTCACAGGAGAACGACCACAAGGAGCCGGAGGAACAATAGACCCTTGGAGACAAGTCGGCTGGAGGCCGATGTATTGAATCTCGACGCAATTTGAGAGTTCCATCAGCATTAGGAGGCCCTGAACGTTTCAATTAACTATCATTTTTGCGTCTGATTCGAAAATCTAGACTCACAGGAGAACGACCATAAGGTGCCCGAGGCAGCAATAGACCCTTGGAGACAAGTCGGCTGGAGGACGATGTATTGAATCTCGACGCAATTTGAGAGTTCCATCAGCATTAGGAGGCCCTGAACGTTTCAATTAACTATCATTTTTGCGTCGGATTCGAAAATCTAGACTTACAAGAGAACGACCATAAGGTTCCCGAGGCAGCAACAGACCCTTGGAGACAAGTCGACTGGAGGCCGCTGTATTGAATCTCGACGCAATTTGAGTGTTCCATCGTCATTAGGAGGCCCTAAACGTTACAATTAACTATCATTTTTGCGTCGGATTCGAAAATCTAAACTTACAAGAGAACGACCATGAGGTGCCCGAGACTGCAATATCCTCTTGGATACAAGTCGACTGGAGGTCGATGTATTGAATCTCGACGCAATTTGAGTCTTCTATCGTCATTAGGAGGCGCTGAACGTTACAATTCACTATCATTTTTGCGTCGGATTCGATAATCTAAACTCACAGGAGAACGACCATAAGGTGCCCAAGGCAGCAACAGACCATTGGAGACAAGTAGGCTGGAGGCCGATGTAATGAATGTCGACGCTATTTGAGTGTCCCATCGTCATTAGGAGGCCCTAAACGTTACAATTCACTATCAATTTCGCGTCGGATTCGAAATTCTAGACTCACAGGAGAAGGACCATGTGGTGCCCGAGGCAGCAATAGACCCTTGGAGACAAGTCGGCTGCAGGCCGATGTATTGAATCTCGACGCAATTTGAGTGTTCCATCGTCATTAGGAGGCCCTAAACGTTACAATTAACTATTATTTTTACGTCGGATTCTAAAATCTAGATTTACAAGAGAACGACCATAAGGTGCCCGAGGCAGCAACAGACCCTTGGAGACAAGTCGGCTGGAGGCCGATGTTTTGAATCTCGACGCAATTTGAGTGTTCCATCGGCATTAGGAGGCCATGAACGTTACAATTAACTATCATTTTTTGCGTCGGATTCGAAAATCTAGACTTACAAGTGAACGACCATAAGGTGCCCGAGGCAGCAATAGACCCTTGGAGACAAGTCGGCTGGAGGACGATGTATTGAATCTCGACGCAATTTGAGAGTTCCATCGTCATTAGGAGGCCCTGAACGTTACAATTAACTATCATTTTTGCGTCGGATTCGAAAATCTAGACTTACAAGAGAACGACCATGAGGTGTCCGAGGCAGCAATAGACCCTTGGAGACAAGTCGGCTGCAGGCCGATGTATTGAATCTCGACGCAATTTGAGTCTTCTATCGTCATTAGGAGGCGCTGAATGATACAATTCACTATCATTTTTGCGTCGGATTCGATAATCTAAACTCACAGGAGAACGACCATAAGGTGCCGAGGCAGCAACAGACCCTTGGTGACAAGTCGGCTGGAGGCAGATGTATTGAATCTCGACGCAATTTGAGTGTTCCATCGTCATTAGGAGGCCCTAAACGTTACAATTCACTATCATTTTTGCGTCGGATTCGAAAATATAGACTCACAGGAGAACGACCATAAGGAGCCGGAGGAACAATAGACCCCTGGAGACAAGTCGGCTGGAGGCCGATGTATTGAATCTCGACGCAATTTGAGTGTTCCATCGTCATTAGGAGGCCCTGAACGTTACAATTAACTATCATTTTTGCGTCGGATTCGAAAATCTAGACTCACAGGACAAGGACCATGTGGTGCCCGAGGCAGCAATAGACCCTTGGAGACAAGTCGGCTGCAGGCCGATGTATTGAATCTCGACGCAATTTGAGTGTTCCATCGTCATTACAAGGCCCTGAACGTTACAATTAACTATCATTTTTGCGTCGGATTCGAAAATCTAGACTCACAGGAGAACGAACATAAGGTGCCCGAGGCAGCAACAGACCCTTGGAGACAAGTCGGCTGGAGGCCGATGTATTGAATGTCGACGCAATTTGAGTGTTTCATCGTCAGTAGGAGGCCCTAAACGTTACAATTCACTCTCATTTTCGCGTCGGATTCGAAAATCTAGACTCACCGGAGACGGACCATGTGGTGCCCGAGGCAGCAACAGACCCTTGGAAACAAGTCGGCTGGAGGCCGATGTATTGAATCTCGACGCAATTTGAGTGTTCCATCGTCATTAGGAGGCCCTGAACGTTACAATTAACTATCATTTTTGCGTCGGATTCGAAAATCTAGACTCACAGGAGAAGGACCATGTGGTGCCCGAGGCAGCAATAGACCCTTGGAGACAAGTCGGCTGCAGGCCGATGTATTGAATCTCGACGCAATTTGAGTGTTCCATCGTCATTACAAGGCCCTGAACGTTACAATTAACTATCATTTTTGCGTCGGATTCGAAAATCTAGACTCACAGGAGAACGAACATAAGGTGCCCGAGGCAGCAACAGACCCTTGGAGACAAGTCGGCTGGAGGCCGATGTATTGAATGTCGACGCAATTTGAGTGTTTCATCGTCAGTAGGAGGCCCTAAACGTTACAATTCACTCTCATTTTCGCGTCGGATTCGAAAATCTAGACTCACCGGAGACGGACCATGTGGTGCCCGAGGCAGCAACAGACCCTTGGAAACAAGTCGGCTGGAGGCCGATGTATTGAATCTCGACGCAATTTGAGTGTTCCATCGGCATTAGGAGGCCCTGAACGATACAATTAACAATCATTTTTGCGTCGGATTCGAAAATCTAGACTCACAGGAGAACGACCATAAGGTGCCCGAGGCAGCAATAGACCCTTGGAGACAAGTCGGCTGGAGGACGGTGTATTGAATCTCGACGCAATTTGAGAGTTCCATCGTCATTAGGAGGCTTTGAACGTTACAATTAACTATCATTTTTGCGTCGGATTCGAAAATCTAGACTTACAAGAGAACGACCATGAGGTGTCCGAGACTGCAATATCCTCCTGGATACAAGTCGACTGGAGGTCGATGTATTGAATCTCGACGCAATTTGAGTCTTCTATCGTCATTAGGAGGCGCTGAACGTTACAATTCACTACCATTTTTGCGTCGGATTCGATAATCTAAACTCACAGGAGAACGACCATAAGGTGCCGAGGCAGCAACAGACCCTTGGAGACAAGTCGGCTGGAGGCCGATGTATTGAATCTCGTCGCAATTTGAGTGTTCCATCGTCATTAGGAGGCCCTAAACGTTACAATTCACTATCATTTTTGCGTCGGATTCGAAAATATAGACTCACAGGAGAACGACCATAAGGAGCCGGAGGAACAATAGACCCTTGGAGACAAGTCGGCTGGAGGCCGATGTATTGAATCTCGACGCAATTTGAGAGTTCCATCGTCATTAGGAGGCCCTGAACGTTACAATTAACTATCATTTTTACGTCGGATTCGAAAATCTAGACTCACAGGAGAGGGACCATGTGGTGCCCGAGGCAGCAGTAGACCCTTGGAGACAAGTCGGCTGCAGGCCGATGTATTGAATCTCGACGCAATTTGAGTGTTCCATTGTCATTACAAGGCCCTGAACATTACAATTAACTATCATTTTAGCGTCGGATTCGAAAATCTAGACTCACAGGAGAACGACCATAAGGTGCCCGAAGCAGCAACAGACCCTTGGAGACAAGTCGGCTGGAGGCCGATGTATTGAATCTCGACGCAATTTGAGTGTTCCATCGTCATTAGGAGGCCCTAAACGTTACAATTCACTATCATTTTCGCGTCGGATTCGAAAATCTAGACTCACCGGAGACGGACCATGTGGTGCCCGAGGCAGCAACAGACCCTTGGAGACAAGTCGGCTGGAGGCCGATGTATTGAATCTCGACGCAATTTGAGTGTTCCATCGGCATTAGGAGGCCCTGAACGTTACAATTAACAATCATTTTTGCGTCGGATTCGAAAATCTAGACTCACAGGAGAACGACCATAAGGTGCCCGAGGCAGCAATAGACACTTGGAGACAAGTCGGCTGGAGGACGATGTATTGAATCTCGACGCAATTTGAGAGTTCCATCAGCATTAGGAGGCCCTGAACGTATCAATTAACTATCATTTTTTGCGTCGGATTCGAAAATCTAAACTTACAAGAGAGCGACCAAAGGTCCCGAGGCAGCAACAGACCCTTGGAGACAAAACGACTGGAGGCCGATGTATTGAATCTCGACGCAATTTGAGTGTTCCATCGTCATTAGGAGGCCCTAAACGTTACAATTAACTATCATTTTTGCGTCGGATTCGAAATCTAAAGTTACAAGAGAACGACCATGAGGTGCCGAGACTGCAATTTCCTCTTGGATACAAGTCGACTGGAGGTCGATGTATTGAATCTCGACGCAATTTGAGTCTTCTATCGTCATTAGGAGGCGCTGAACGTTACAATTCACTATCATTTTTGCGTCGGATTCGATAATCTAAACTCACAGGAGAACGACCATAAGGTGCCCGAGGCAGCAACAGACCCTTGGAGACAAGTAGGCTGGAGGCCGATGTATTGAATGTCACCGCAATATGAGTGTCCCATCGTCATTAGGAGGCCCTAAACGTTACAATTCACTATCAATTTCGCGTCGGATTCGAAAATCTAGACTCACAGGAGAAGGACCATGTGGTGCCCAAGGCAGCAATAGACCCTTGGAGACAAGTCGGCTGCAGGCCGATGTATTGATCTCGACGCAATTTGAGTGTTCCATCGTCATTACAAGGCCCTGAACGTTAGCAATTAACTATCATTTTTGCGTCGGATTCGAAAATCTAGACTCACAGGAGAACGACCATAAGGTTGCCCGAGGCAGCAACAGACCCTTGGAGACAAGTCGGCTGGAGGCCGATGTATTGAATGTCGACGCAATTTGAGTGTTCCATCGTCATTAGGAGGCCCTAAACGTTACAATTCAATATCATTTTCGCGTCGGATTCGAAAATCTAGACTCACCGGAGACGGGACCATGTGGTGCCCGAGGCAAGCAACAGACCCTTGGAGACAAGTCGGCTGGAGGCCGATGTATTGAATCTCGACGCAATTTGAGTGTTCCATCGTCATTAGGAGGCCCTAAACGTTACAATTCACTATCATTTTCGCGTCGGATTCGAAAATCTAGACTCACCGGAGACGGACCATGTGGTGCCCGAGGCAGCGACAGACCCTCGGAGACAAGTCGGCTGGAGGCCGATGTATTGAATCTCGACGCAATTTGAGTGTTTCATCGGCATTAGGAGGCCCTGAACGTTACAATTAACAATCATTTTTTGCGTCGGATTCGAAAATCTAGACTCACAGGAGAACGACCATAAGGTGCCCGAGGCAGCATAGACCCTTGGAGACAAGTCGGCTGGAGGACGATGCATTGAATCTCGACGCAATTTGAGAGTTCCATCGTCAATAGGAGGCCCTGAACGTTACAATTAACTATCATTTTTGCGTCGGATTCGAAAATCTAGACTTACAAGAGAACGACCATGAGGTGTCCGAGACTGCAATATCCTCTTGGATACAAGTCGACTGGAGGTCGATGTATTGAATCTCGACGCAATTTGAGTCTTCTATCGTCATTAGGAGGCGCTGAACGTTACAATTCACTATCATTTTTGCGTCGGATTCGATAATCTAAACTCACAGGAGAACGACCATAAGGTGCCGAGGCAGCAACAGACCCTTGGAGACAAGTCGGCTGGAGGCCGATGTATTGAATCTCGCCGCAATTTGAGTGTTCCATCGTCATTAGGAGGCAATAAACGTTACAATTCCTATCATTTTTGCGTCGGATTCGAAAATCTAGACTCACCGGAGACGGACCATGTGGTGCCCGAGGCAGCAACAGACCCTTGGAGACAAGTCGGCTGGAGGCCGATGTATTGAATCTCGACGCAATTTGAGTGTTCCATCGTCATTAGGAGGCCCTAAACGTTACAATTCACTATCATTTTCGCGTCGGATTCGAAAATCTAGACTCACCGGAGACGGACCATGTGGTGCCCGAGGCAGCGACAGACCCTCGGAGACAAGTCGGCTGGAGGCCGATGTATTGAATCTCGACGCAATTTGGAGTGTTTCATCGGCATTAGGAGGCCCTGAACGTTACAATTAACAATCATTTTGGCGTCGGATTCGAAAATCTAGACTCACAGGAGAACGACCATAAGGTGCCCGAGGCAGCAATAGACCCCTTGGAGACAAGTCGGCTGGAGGACGATGCATTGAATCTCGACGCAATTTGAGAGTTCCATCGTCATTAGGAGGCCCTGAACGTTACAATTAACTATCATTTTTGCGTCGGATTCGAAAATCTAGACTTACAAGAGAACGACCGTGAGGTGTCCGAGACTGCAATATCCTCTTGGATACAAGTCGACTGGAGGTCGATGTATTGAATCTCGACGCAATTTGAGTCTTCTATCGTCATTAGGAGGGCGCTGAACGTTACAATTCACTATCATTTTTGCGTCGGGATTCGATAATCTAAACTCACAGGAGAACGACCATAAGGTGCCGAGGCAGCAACAGACCCTTGGAGGACAAGTCGGCTGGAGGCCGATGTATTGAATCTCGACGCAATTTGAGTGTTCCATCGTCATTAGGAGGCAATAAACGTTACAATTCACTATCATTTTTGCGTCGGATTCGAAAATATAGACTCACAGGAGAACGACCATAAGGAGCCGGAGGAACAATAGACCCTACTCTCAGACAAGTCGGCTGGAGGCCGATGTATTGAATCTCGACGCAATTTGAGTGTTCCATCGTCATTAGGAAGCCCTGAACGTTACAATTAACTATCATTTTTTGCGTCGGATTCGAAAAATCTAGACTCACAGGAGAAGGACCATGTGGTGTACGAGGCAGCAATAGACCCTAGGAGACAAGTCGGCTGCAGGCCGATGTATTGAATCTCGACGCAATTTGAGTGTTCCATCGTCATTACAAGGCCCTGAACGTTACAATTAACTATCATTTTTGCGTCGGATTCGAGAATCTAGACTCACAGGAGAACGACCATAAGGTGCCCGAGGCAGCAAAAGACCCTTGTAGACAAGTCGGCTGGAGGCCGATGTATTGAATCTCGACGCAATTTGAGTGTTCCATCGTCATTAGGAGGCCCTAAACGTTACAATTCACTATCATTTTTGCGTCGGATTCGAAAATCTAGACTTATAGAGAGCGACCATAAGGTTCCCGAGGCAGCAACAGACCCTTGGAGACAAGTCGACTGGAGGCCGATGTATTGAATCTCGACGCAATTTGAGTGTTCCATCGTCATTAGGAGGCCCTAAACGTTACAATTAACTATCATTTTTGCGTCCTATTCGAAAATCTAAACTTACAAGAGAACGACCATGAGGTGCCCGAGACTGCAATATCCTCTTGGATACAAGTCGACTGGAGGTCGATGTATTGAATCTCGACGCAATTTGAGTCTTCTATCGTCATTAGGAGGCGCTGAACGTTACAATTCACTATCATTTTTGCGCGTGATTCGACAATCTAAACTCACAGGAGAACGACCATAAGGTGCCCGAGGCAGCAACAGACCCTTGGAGACAAGTAGGCTGGAGGCCGATGTATTGAATGTCGACGCAATTTGAGTGTCCCATCGTCATTAGGAGGCCCTAAACGTTACAATTCACTATCAATTTCGCGTCGGATTCGAAAATCTAGACTCACAGGAGAAGGACCATGTGGTGCCCGAGGCAGCAATAGACCCTTGGAGACAAGTCGGCTGCAGGCCGATGTATTGAATCTCGACGCAATTTGAGTGTTCCATCGTCATTAGGAGGCCCTAAACGTTACAATTAACTATTATTTTTACGTCGGATTCGAAAATCTAGATTTACAAGAGAACGACCATAAGGTGCCCGAGGCAGCAACAGACCCTTGGAGACAAGTCGGCTGGAGGCCGATGTTTTGAATCTCGACGCAATTTGAGTGTTCCATCGGCATTAGGAGGCCCTGAACGTTTCAATTAACTATCATTTTTGCGTCGGATTCGATAATCTAAACTCACAGGAGAACGACCATAAGGTGCCGAGGCAGCAACAGACCCTTGGAGACAAGTCGGCTGGAGGCCGATGTATTGAATCTCGACGCAATTTGAGTGTTCCATCGTCATTAGGAGGCCCTAAACGTTACAATTCACTATCATTTTTGCGTCGGATTCGAAAATATAGACTCACAGGAGAACGATCATAAGAAGCCGGAGGAACAATAAACCCTTGGAGACAAGTCGGCTGGAGGCCGATGTATTGAATCTCGACGCAATTTGAGAGTTCCATCGTCATTAGGAGGCCCTGAACGTTACAATTAACAATCATTTTTGCGTCGGATTCGAAAATCTAGACTCACAGGAGAACGACCATAAGGTGCCCGAGGCAGCAATAGACCCTTGGAGACAAGTCGGCTGGAGGACGATGTATTGAATCTCGACGCAATTTGAGAGTTCCATCGGCATTAGGAGGCCCTGAACGTTTCAATTAACTATGATTTTTGCGTCGGATTCGAAAATCTAGACTTACAAGAGAACGACCATAAGGTTCCCGAGGCAGCATTAGACCCTTGGAGACAAGTCGGCTGGAGGCCGATGTATTGAATCTCGGCGCAATTTGAGTGTTCCATCGTCATTAGGAGGCCCTAAACGTTACAATTAACTATCATTTTTACGTCGGATTCGAAAATCTAGATATCCAAGAGAACGACCATAAGGTGCCCGAGGCAGCAACAGACCCCTGGAGACAAGTTGGCTGGAGGCCGATGTTTTGAATCTCGACGCAATTTGAGTGTTCCATCGGCATTAGGAGGCCATGAACGTTACAATTAGCTATCATTTTTGCGTCGGATTCGAAAATCTACACTTACAAGAGAACGACCATAAGGTGCCCGAGGCAGCAATAGACCCTTGGAGACAAGTCGGCTGGAGGCCGATGTAGTGAATCTCGACGCAATTTGAATGTTCCATCGTCATTAGGAGGCCCTGAACGTTACAATTAACAATCTTTTTTGCGTCGGATTCGAAAATCTAGACTCACAGGAGAAGGACCATGTGGTGCCCGAGGCAGCAATAGACCCTTGGAGACAAGTAAGCTGGAGGCCGATGTATTGAATGTCGACGCAATTTGAATGTTCCATCGTCATTAGGAGGCCCTAAACGTTACAATTCACTATCATTTTCGCGTCGGATTCGAAAATCTAGACTCACAGGAGGACCATGTGGTGCCCGAGGCAGCAATAGACCCTTGGAGACAAGTCGGCTGGAGGCCGATGTATTGAATCTCGACGCAATCTGAGAGTTCCATCGTCATTACGAGGCCCTAAACGTTACAATTAACTATCATTTTTGCGTCGGATTCGATAATCTAGACTTACAAGAGAATGACTATAAGGTGCCCGAGGCAGCAACAGACCCTTGGAGACAAGTCGACTGGAGGCCGATGTATTGGATGTCGACGCAATTTGAGTGTTCCATCGTCATTAGGAGGCCCTAAACGTTACAATTCACTATCACTTTCGCGTCGGATTCGAAAATCTAGACTCACAGGAGAAGGACCATGTGGTGCCCGAGGCAGCAATAGACCCTTGGAGACAAGTCGGCTGCAGGCCGATGTATTGAATCTCGACGCAATTTGAGTGTTCCATCGTCACTACAAGGCCCTGAACGTTACAATTAACTATTATTTTTGCGTCGGATTCGATAATCTAGACTTACAAGAGAACGACCATAAGGTGCCCGAGGCAGCAACAGACCCTTGGAGACAAGTCGGCTGGAGGCCGATGTATTGAATCTCGACGCAATTTGAGTGCTCCATCGGCATTAGGAGGCCATGAACGTTACAATTAACTATCATATTTGCGTCGGATTCGAAAATCTAGACTCACCGGAGACGGACCATGTGGTGCCCGAGGCAGCGATATCCCCTTGGAAACAAGTCGGCTGGAGGCCGATGTATTGAATCTCGACGCAATTTGAGAGTTCCATCGTCATTAGGAGGCCCTGAACGTTACAATTAATTATCATTTTTGCGTCGGATTCGAAAATCTAGACTCACAGGAGAACGACCATAAGGTGCCCGAGGCAGCAATAGACCCTTGGAGACAACTCGGCTGGAGGACGATGTATTGAATCTCGACGCAATTTGAGAGTTCCATCGGCATTAGGAGGCCCTGAACGTTTCAATTAACTATGATTTTTGCGTCGGATTCGAAAATCTAGACTTACAAGAGAACGACCATAAGGTTCCCGAGGCAGCATTAGACCCTTGGAGACAAGTCGGCTGGAGGCCGATGTATTGAATCTCGACGCAATTTGAGTGTTCCATCGTCATTAGGAGGCCCTAAACGTTACAATTAACTATCATTTTTACGTCGGATTCGAAAATCTAGATTTACAAGAGAACGACCATAAGGTGCCCGAGGCAGCAACAGACCCTTGGAGACAAGTCGGCAGGAGGCCGATGTATTGGATCTCGACGCAATTTGAGTGTTTCATCGGCATTAGGAGGCCCTGAACGTTACAATTGACTATCATTTTTGCGTCGGATTCGAAAATCTAGACTCACAGGAGAAGGACCATGTGGTGCCCGAGGCAGCAATAGACCCTTGGAGACAAGTCGGCTGCAGGCCGATGTATTGATCCTTGACGCAATTTGAGTGTTCCATCGTCATTAGAGGGCCCTGAACGTTACAATTAACTATCATTTTTGCGTCGGATTCGAAAATCTAGACTCACAGGAGAGCGACCATAAGGTGCCCGAGGCAGCAATAGACCCTTGGAGACAAGTCGGCTGGGGGCCGATGTATTGAATCTCGACGCAATCTGAGAGTTCCATCGTCATTAGGAGGCCCTAAACGTTACAATTAACTATCATTTTTGCGTCGGATTCGATAATCTAGACATACAAGAGAATGACTATAAGGTGCCCGAGGCAGCAACAGACCCTTGGAGACAAGTCGGCAGGAGGCCGATGTATTGGATGTCGACGCAATTTGAGTGTTCCATCGGCATTAGGAGGCCCTGAACGTTACAATTGACTATCATTTTTGCGTCGGATTCGAAAATCTAGACTCACAGGAGAACGACCACAAAGTGCCCGAGGCAGCAACAGACCCTTGGAGACAAGTCGACTGGAGGCCGATGTATTGAATCTCGACGCAATTTGAGTGTTCCATCGTCATTAGGAGGCCCTAAACGTTACAATTAACTATCATTTTTGCGTCGGATTCGAAAATCTAAACTTACAAGAGAACGACCATGAGGTGCCCGAGACTGCAATATCCTCTTGGATACAAGTCGACTGGAGGTCGATGTATTGAATCTCGACGCAATTTGAGTCTTCTATTGTCATTAGGAGGCGCTGAACGTTACAGTTCACTATCATTTTTGCGTCGGATTCGATAATCTAAACTCACAGGAGAACGACCATAAGGTGCCCGAGGCAGCAACAGACCCTTGGAGACAAGTAGGCTGGAGGCCGATGTATTGAATGTCGACGCAATTTGAGTGTCCCATCGTCATTAGGAGGCCCTAAACGTTACAATTCACTATCAATTTCGCGTCGGATTCGAAAATCTAGACTCACAGGAGAAGGACCATGTGGTGCCCGAGGCAGCAATAGACCCTTGGAGACAAGTCGGCTGCAGGCCGATGTATTGAATCTCGACGCAATTTGAGTGTTCCATCGTCATTAGGAGGCCCTAAACGTTACAATTAACTATTATTTTTACGTCGGATTCGAAAATCTAGATTTACAAGAGAACGACCATAACAGACCCTTGGAGACAAGTCGGCTGGAGGCCGATGTTTTGAATCTCGACGCAATTTGAGTGTTCCATCGGCATTAGGAGGCCATGAACGTTACAATTAACTATCATTTTTGCGACGGATTCGAAAATCTAGACTTACAAGAGAACGACCACAAGGTGCCCGAGGCAGCAATAGACCCTTGGAGACATGTCGGCTGGAGGACGATGTATTGAATCTCGACGCAATTTGAGAGTTCCATCGTCATTAGGAGGCCCTGAACGTTACAATTAACTATCATTTTTGCGTCGGATTCGAAAATCTAGACTTACAAGAGAACGACCATGAGGTGTCCGAGAGTGCAATATCCTCTTGGATACAAGTCGACTGGAGGTCGATGTATTGAATCTCGACGCAATTTGAGTCTTCTATCGTCATTAGGAGGCGCTGAACGTTACAATTCACTATCATTTTTGCGTCGGATTCGATAATCTAAACTCACAGGAGAACGACCATAAGGTGCCGAGGCAGCAACAGACCCTTGGAGACAAGTCGGCTGGAGGCCGATGTATTGAATCTCGACGCAATTTGAGTGTTCCATCGTCATTAGGAGGCCCTAAACGTTACAATTCACTATCATTTTTGCGTCGGATTCGAAAATATAGACTCACAGGAGAACGACCATAAGAAGCCGGAGGAACAATAGACCCTTGGAGACAAGTCGGCTGGAGGCCGATGTATTGAATCTCGACGCAATTTGAGTGTTCCATCGGCATTTGGAGGCCCTGAACGTTACAATTAACAATCATTTTTGCGTCGGATTCGAAAATCTAGACTCACAGGAGAACGACCATAAGGTGCCCGAGGCAGCAATAGACCCTTGGAGACAAGTCGGCTGGAGGACGATGTATTGAATCTCGACGCAATTTGAGAGTTCCATCGTCATTAGGAGGCCCTGAACGTTACAATTAACTATCATTTTTGCGTCGGATTCGAAAATCTAGACTTACTAGAGAACGACCATGAGGTGTCCGAGACTGCAATATCCTCTTGGATACAAGTCGACTGGAGGTCGATGTATTGAATCTCGACGCAATTTGAGTCTTCTATCGTCATTAGGAGGCGCTGAACGTTACAATTCACTATCATTTTTGCGTCGGATTCGATAATCTAAACTCACAGGAGAACGACCATAAGGTGCCGAGGCAGCAACAGACCCTTGGAGACAAGTCGGCTGGAGGCCGATGAATTGAATCTCGACGCAATTTGAGTCTTCCATCGTCATTAGGAGGCCCTAAACGTTACAGTTCACTATCATTTTTGCGTCGGATTCGAAAATATAGACTCACAGGAGAACGACCATAAGGAGCCGGAGGAACAATAGACCCTTGGAGACAAGTCGGCTGGAGGCCGATGTATTGAATCTCGACGCAATTTGAGTGTTCCATCGTCATTAGGAGGCCCTGAACGTTACAATTAACTATCATTTTTTGCGTCGGATTCGAAAATCTAGACTCACAGTAGAAGGACCATTAGGTGACCAAGCAGCAACAGACCCTTGGAGGCAAGTCGGCTGGAGGCCGATGTATTGAATGTCGACGCAATTTAAGTGTTCCATCGTCATTAGGAGGCCCTAAACGTTACAATTAACTATCATTTTTGCGTCGGATTCGTAAATCTAAACTTACAAGAGAACGACCATGAGGTGCCCGAGACTGCAATATCCTCTTGGATACAAGTCGACTGGAGGTCGATGTATTGAATCTCGACGCAATTTCAGTCTTCTATCGTCATTAGGAGGCGCTGAACGTTACAATTCACTATCATTTTTGCGTCGGATTCGATAATCTAGACTCACAGGAGAAGGACCATGTGGTGCCCGAGGCAGCAATAGACTCTTGGAGACAAGTCGGCTGCAGGCCGATGTATTGAATCTCGACGCAATTTGAGTGTTCCATCGTCACTACAAGGCCCTGAACGTTACAATTAACTATCATTTTTGCGTCGGATTCGATAATCTAGACTTACAAGAGAACGACCATAAGGTGCCCGAGGCAGCAACAGACCCTTGGAGACAAGTCGGCTGGAGGCCGATGTATTGAATCTCGACGCAATTTGAGTGTTCCATCGGCATTAGGAGGCCCTGAACGTTACAATTAACTATCATTTTTGCGTCGGATTCGAAAATCTAGACTCACCGGAGACGGACCATGTGGTGCCCGAGGCAGCGATATCCCCTTGGAAACAAGTCGGCTGGAGGCCGACGTATTGAATCTCGACGCAATTTGAGAGTTCCATCGTCATTAGGAGGCCCTGAACGTTACAATTAACAATCATTTTTGCGTCGGATTCGAAAATCTAGACTCACAGGAGAACGACCATAAGGTGCCCGAGGCAGCAATAGACCCTTGGAGACAAGTCGGCTGGAGGACGATGTATTGAATCTCGACGCAATTTGAGAGTTCCATCGGCATTAGGAGGCCCTGAACGTTTCAATTAACTATGATTTTTGCGTCGGATTCGAAAATCTAGACTTACAAGAGAACGACCATAAGGTTCCCGAGGCAGCATTAGACCCTTGGAGGCAAGTCGGCTGGAGGCCGATGTATTGAATCTCGGCGCAATTTGAGTGTTCCATCGTCATTAGGAGGCCCTAAACGTTACAATTAACTATCATTTTTACGTCGGATTCGAAAATCTAGATTTACAAGAGAACGACCATAAGGTGCCCTAGGCAGCAACAGACCCTTGGAGACAAGTTGGCTGGAGGCCGATGTTTTGAATCTCGACGCAATTTGAGTGTTCCATCGGCATTAGGAGGCCATGAACGTTACAATTAGCTATCATTTTTGCGTCGGATTCGAAAATCTACACTTACAAGAGAACGACCATAAGGTGCCCGAGGCAGCAATAGACCCTTGGAGACAAGTCGGCTGGAGGCCGATGTATTGAATCTCGACGCAATTTGAGTGTTCCATCGTCATTAGGAGGCCCTGAACGTTACAGTTAACAATCATTTTTGCGTCGGATTCGAAAATCTAGACTCACAGGAGAAGGACCATGTGGTGCCCGAGGCAGCAATAGACCCTTGGAGACAAGTCGGCTGGAGGCCGATGTATTGAATCTCGACGCAATTTGAGTGTTCCATCGGCATTAGGAGGCCCTGAACGTTACAATTAACAATCATTTTTCGTCGGATTCGAAAATCTAGACTCACAGGAGAACGACCATAAGGTGCCCGAGGCAGCAATAGACCCTTGGAGATAAGTCGGCTGGAGGACGATGTATTGAATCTCGACGCAATTTGAGAGTTCCATCAGCATTAGGAGGCCCTGAACGTTTCAATTAACTATCATTTTTGCGTCGGATTCGAAAATCTAGACTTACAAGAGAACGACCATAAGGTTCCCGAGGCAGCAACAGACCCTTGGAGACAAGTCGACTGGAGGCCGATGTATTGAATCTCGACGCAATTTGAGTGTTCCATCGTCATTAGGAGGCCCTAAACGTTACAATTAACTATCATTTTTGCGTCGGATTCGAAAATCTAAACTTACAAGAGAACGACCATGAGGTGCCCGAGACTGCAATATCCTCTTGGATACAAGTCGACCGGAGGTCGATGTATTGAATCTCGACGCAATTTGAGTCCTCTATCGTCATTAGGAGGCGCTGAACGTTACAATTCACTATCATTTCGAAAATCTAGACTCACAGGAGAACGACCATAAGGTGCCCGAGGCAGCAATAGACCCTTGGAGACAAGTCGGCTGGAGGACGATGTATTGAATCTCGACGCAATTTGAGAGTTCCATCAGCATTAGGAGGCCCTGAACGTTTCAATTAACTATCATTTTTGCGTCGGATTCGAAAATCTAGACTTACAAGAGAACGACCATAAGGTTCCCGAGGCAGCAACAGCCCCTTGGAGACAAGTCGACTGGAGGCCGATGTATTGAATCTCGACGCAATTTGAGTGTTCCATCGTCATTAGGAGGCCCTAAACGTTACAATTAACTATCATTTTTGCGTCGGATTCGAAAATCTAAACTTACAAGAGAACGACCATGAGGTGCCCGAGACTGCAATATCCTCTTGGATACAAGTCGACTGGAGGTCGATGTATTGAATCTCGACGCAATTTGAGTCTTCCATTGTCATTAGGAGGCGCTGAACGTTACAATTCACTATCATTTTTGCGTCGGATTCGATAATCTAAACTCACAGGAGAACGACCATAAGGTGCCCGAGGCAGCAACAGACCCTTGGAGACAAGTAGGCTGGAGGCCGATGTATTGAATGTCGACGCAATTTGAGTGTCCCATCGTCATTAGGAGGCCCTAAACGTTACAATTCACTATCAATTTCGCGTCGGATTCGAAAATCTAGACTCACAGGAGAAGGACCATGTGGTGCCCGAGGCAGCAATAGACCCTTGGAGACAAGTCGGCTGCAGGCCGATGTATTGAGTCTCGACGCAATTTGAGTGTTCCATCGTCATTAGGAGGCCCTAAATGTTACAATTAACTATTATTTTTACGTCGGATTCGAAAATCTAGATTTACAAGAGAACGACCATAAGGTGCCCGAGGCAGCAACAGACCCTTGGAGACAAGTCGGCTGGAGGCCGATGTTTTGAATCTCGACGCAATTTGAGTGTTCCATCGGCATTAGGAGGCCATGAACGTTACAATTAACTATCATTTTTGCGACGGATTCGAAAATCTAGACTTACAAGAGAACGACCATAAGGTGCCCGAGGCAGCAATAGACCCTTGGAGACATGTCGGCTGGAGGACGATGTATTGAATCTCGACGCAATTTGAGAGTTCCATCGTCATTAGGAGGCCCTGAACGTTACAATTAACTATCATTTTTGCGTCGGATTCGAAAATCTAGACTTACAAGAGAACGACCATGAGGTGTCCGAGACTGCAATAGACCCTTGGAGACAAGTCGGCTGGAGGCCGATGTATTGAATCTCGATGCAATTTGAGTGTTCCATCGGCATTAGGAGGCCCTGAACGTTACAATTAACAATCATTTTTGCGTCGGATTCGAAAATCTAGACTCACAGGAGAACGACCATAAGGTGCCCGAGGCAGCAATAGACCCTTGGAGACAAGTCGGCTGGTGGACGATGTATTGAATCTCGACGCAATTTGAGAGTTCCATCAGCATTAGGAGGCCCTGAACGTTTCAATTAACTATCATTTTTGCGTCGGATTCGAAAATCTAGACTTACAAGAGAACGACCATAAGGTTCCCGAGGCAGCAACAGACCCTTGGAGACAAGTCGACTGGAGGCCGATGTATTGAATCTCGACGCAATTTGAGTGTTCCATCGTCATTAGGAGGCCCTAAACGTTACAATTAACTATCATTTTTGCGTCGGATTCGAAAATCTAAACTTACAAGAGAACGACCATGAGGTGCCCGAGACTGCAATATCCTCTTGGATACAAGTCGACTGGAGGTCGATGTATTGAATCTCGACGCAATTTGAGTCCTCTATCGTCATTAGGAGGCGCTGAACGTTACAATTCACTATCATTTTTGCGTCGGATTCGATAATCTAAACTCACAGGAGAACGACCATAAGGTGCC
Organism: Schistocerca americana; assembly: GCF_021461395.2. Lineage (NCBI taxonomy): Eukaryota > Metazoa > Arthropoda > Insecta > Orthoptera > Acrididae > Schistocerca > Schistocerca americana. The sequence goes on from NW_025726268.1 coordinate 57,880, forward strand.
CGAGGCAGCAACAGACCCTTGGAGACAAGTATTCTGGAGGCCGATGTATTGAATGTCGACGCAATTTGAGTGTCCCATCGTCATTAGGAGGCCCTAAACGTTACAATTCACTATCAATTTCGCGTCGGATTCGAAAATCTAGACTCACAGGAGAAGGATCGTGTGGTGCCCGAGGCAGCAATAGACCCTTGGAGACAAGTCGGCTGCAGGCCGATGTATTGAATCTCGACGCAATTTGGATGTTCCATCGTCACTACAAGGCCCTGAACGTTACAATTAACTATCATTTTTGCGTCGGATTCGAAAATCTAGACTCACAGGAGAACGACCATAAGGTGCCCGAGGCAGCAACAGACCCTTGGAGACAAGTCGGCTGGAGGCCGATGTATTGAATGTCGACGCAATTTGAATGTTCCATCGTCATTAGGAGGCCCTAAACGTTACAATTCACTATCATTTTCGCGTCGGATTCGAAAATCTAGACTCACAGGAGGACCATGTGGTGCCCGAGGCAGCAATAGACCCTTGGAGACAAGTCGGCTGGAGGCCGATGTATTGAATCTCGACGCAATCTGAGAGTTCCATCGTCATTAGGAGGCCCTAGACGTTACAATTAACTATCATTTTTGCGTCGGATTCGATAATCTAGACATACAAGAGAATGACTATAAGGTGCCCGAGGCAGCAACAGACCCTTGGAGACAAGTCGGCTGGAGGCCGATGTATTGAATCTCGACGCAATTTGAGTGTTCCATCGGCATTAGGAGGCCATGAACGTTACAATTAACTATCATTTTTGCGTCGGATTCGAAAATCTAGACTCACCGGAGACGGACCATGTGGTGCCCGAGGCAGCGATATCCCCTTGGAAACAAGTCGGCTGGAGGCCGATGTATTGAATCTCGACGCAATTTGAGAGTTCCATCGTCATTAGGAGGCGCTGAACGTTACAATTAACAATCATTTTTGCGTCGGATTCGAAAATCTAGACTCACAGGAGAACGACCATAAGGTGCCCGAGGCAGCAATAGACCCTTGGAGACAAGTCGGCTGGAGGACGATGTATTGAATCTCGACGCAATTTGAGTGTTCCATCGGCATTAGGAGGCCCTGAACGTTTCAATTAACTATGATTTTTGCGTCGGATTCGAAAATCTAGACTTACAAGAGAACGACCATAAGGTTCCCGAGGCAGCATTAGACCCTTGGAGACAAGTCGGCTGGAGGCCGATGTATTGAATCTCGGCGCAATTTGAGTGTTCCATCGTCATTAGGAGGCCCTAAACGTTACAATTAACTATCATTTTTACGTCGGATTCGAAAATCTAGATTTACAAGAGAACGACCATAAGGTGCCCTAGGCAGCAACAGACCCTTGGAGACAAGTTGGCTGGAGGCCGATGTTTTGAATCTCGACGCAATTTGAGTGTTCCATCGTCATTAGGAGGCCCTGAACGTTACAATTAACAATCATTTTTGCGTCGGATTCGAAAATCTACACTTACAAGAGAACGACCATAAGGTGCCCGAGGCAGCAATAGACCCTTGGAGACAAGTCGGCTGGAGGCCGATGTTTTGAATCTCGACGCAATTTGAGTGTTCCATCGGCATTAGGAGGCCATGAACGTTACAATTAGCTATTTTTTTTGCGTCGGATTCGAAAATCTACACTTACAAGAGAACGACCATAAGGTGCCCGAGGCAGCAATAGACCCTTGGAGACAAGTCGGCTGGAGGCCGATGTATTGAATCTCGACGCAATTTGAGTGTTCCATCGTCATTAGGAGGCCCTGAACGTTACAATTAACAATCATTTTTGCGTCGGATTCGATAATCTAGACTCACAGGAGAAGGACCATGTGGTGCCCGAGGCAGCAATAGACCCTTGGAGACAAGTCGGCTGGAGGCCGATGTATTGAATCTCGACGCAATTTGAGTGTTCCATCGGCATTAGGAGGCCCTGAACGTTACAATTAACAATCATTTTTGCGTCGGATTCGAAAATCTAGACTCACAGGAGAACGACCATAAGGTGCCCGAGGCAGCAATAGACCCTTGGAGACAAGTCGGCTGGAGGACGATGTATTGAATCTCGACGCAATTTGAGAGTTCCATCAGCATTAGGAGGCCCTGAACGTTTCAATTAACTATCATTTTTGCGTCGGATTCGAAAATCTAGACTTACAAGAGAACGACCATAAGGTTCCCGAGGCAGCAACAGACCCTTGGAGACAAGTCGACTGGAGGCCGATGTATTGAATCTCGACGCAATTTGAGTGTTCCATCGTCATTAGGAGGCCCTAAACGTTACAATTAACTATCATTTTTGCGTCGGATTCGAAAATCTAAACTTACAAGAGAACGACCATGAGGTGCCCGAGACTGCAATATCCTCTTGGATACAAGTCGACTGGAGGTCGATGTATTGAATCTCGACGCAATTTGAGTCCTCTATCGTCATTAGGAGGCGCTGAACGTTACAATTCACTATCATTTTTGCGTCGGATTCGATAATCTAAACTCACAGGAGAACGACCATAAGGTGCCCGAGGCAGCAACAGACCCTTGGAGACAAGTATTCTGGAGGCCGATGTATTGAATGTCGACGCAATTTGAGTGTCCCATCGTCATTAGGAGGCCCTAAACGTTACAATTCACTATCAATTTCGCGTCGGATTCGAAAATCTAGACTCACAGGAGAAGGATCGTGTGGTGCCCGAGGCAGCAATAGACCCTTGGAGACAAGTCGGCTGCAGGCCGATGTATTGAATCTCGACGCAATTTGGATGTTCCATCGTCACTACAAGGACCTGAACGTTACAATTAACTATCATTTTTGCGTCGGATTCGAAAATCTAGACTCACAGGAGAACGACCATAAGGTGCCCGAGGCAGCAACAGACCCTTGGAGACAAGTCGGCTGGAGGCCGATGTATTGAATGTCGACGCAATTTGAATGTTCCATCGTCATTAGGAGGCCCTAAACGTTACAATTCACTATCATTTTCGCGTCGGATTCGAAAATCTAGACTCACAGGAGGACCATGTGGTGCCCGAGGCAGCAATAGACCCTTGGAGACAAGTCGGCTGGAGGCCGATGTATTGAATCTCGACGCAATCTGAGAGTTCCATCGTCATTAGGAGGCCCTAAACGTTACAATTAACTATCATTTTTGCGTCGGATTCGATAATCTAGACATTCAAGAGAATGACTATAAGGTGCCCGAGGCAGCAACAGACCTTGGAGACAAGTCGGCAGGAGGCCGATGTATTGGATGTCGACGCAATTTGAGTGTTCCATCGTCATTAGGAGGCCCTAAACGTTACAATTCACTATCACTTTCGCGTCGGATTCGAAAATCTAGACTCACAGGAGAAGGACCATGTGGTGCCCGAGGCAGCAATAGACCCTTGGAGACAAATCGGCTGCAGGCCGATGTATTGAATCTCGACGCAATTTGAGTGTTCCATCGTCACTACAAGGCCCTGAACGTTACAATTAACTATCATTTTTGCGTCGGATTCGATAATCTAGACTTACAAGAGAACGACCATAAGGTGCCCGAGGCAGGAACAGACCCTTGGAGACAAGTCGGCTGGAGGCCGATGTACTGAATCTCGACGCAGTTTGATTGCTCCATCGGCATTAGGAGGCCCTGAACGTTACAATTAACAATCATTTTTGCGTCGGATTCGAAAATCTAGACTCACGGGAGAACGACCATAAGGTGCCCGAGGCAGCAATAGACCCTTGGAGACAAGTCGGCTGGAGGACGATGTATTGAATCTCGACGCAATTTGAGAGTTCCATCGGCATTAGGAGGCCCTGAACGTTTCAATTAACTATGATTTTTGCGTCGGATTCGAAAATCTAGACTTACAAGAGAACGACCATAAGGTTCCCGAGGCAGCATTAGACCCTTGGAGACAAGTCGGCTGGAGGCCGATGTATTGAATCTCGGCGCAATTTGAGTGTTCCATCGTCATTAGGAGGCCCTAAACGTTACAATTAACTATCATTTTTACGTCGAATTCGAAAATCTAGATTTACAAGAGAACGACCATAAGGTGCCCTAGGCAGCAACAGACCCTTGGAGACAAGTTGGCTGGAGGCCGATGTTTTGAATCTCGACGCAATTTGAGTGTTCCATCGGCATTAGGAGGCCATGAACGTTACAATTAGCTATCATTTTTGCGTCGGATTCGAAAATCTACACTTACAAGAGAACGACCATAAGGTGCCCGAGGCAGCAATAGACCCTTGGAGACAAGTCGGCTGGAGGCCGATGTATTGAATCTCGACGCAATTTGAGTGTTCCATCGTCATTAGGAGGCCCTGAACGTTACAATTAACAATCATTTTTGCGTCGGATTCGAAAATCTAGACTCACAGGAGAAGGACCATGTGGTGCCCGAGGCAGCAATAGACCCTTGGAGACAAGTTGGCTGGAGGCCGATGTTTTGAATCTCGACGCAATTTGAGTGTTCCATCGGCATTAGGAGGCCATGAACGTTACAATTAGCTATCATTTTTGCGTCGGATTCGAAAATCTACACTTACAAGAGAACGACCATAAGGTGCCCGAGGCAGCAATAGACCCTTGGAGACAAGTCGGCTGGAGGCCGATGTATTGAATCTCGACGCAATTTGAGTGTTCCATCGTCATTAGGAGGCCCTGAACGTTACAATTAACAATCATTTTTGCGTCGGATTCGAAAATCTAGACTCACAGGAGAAGGACCATGTGGTGCCCGAGGCAGCAATAGACCCTTGGAGACAAGTCGGCTGGAGGCCGATGTATTGAATCTCGATGCAATTTGAGTGTTCCATCGGCATTAGGAGGCCCTGAACGTTACAATTAACAATCATTTTTGCGTCGGATTCGAAAATCTAGACTCACAGGAGAACGACCATAAGGTGCCCGAGGCAGCAATAGACCCTTGGAGACAAGTCGGCTGGTGGACGATGTATTGAATCTCGACGCAATTTGAGAGTTCCATCAGCATTAGGAGGCCCTGAACGTTTCAATTAACTATCATTTTTGCGTCGGATTCGAAAATCTAGACTTACAAGAGAACGACCATAAGGTTCCCGAGGCAGCAACAGACCCTTGGAGACAAGTCGACTGGAGGCCGATGTATTGAATCTCGACGCAATTTGAGTGTTCCATCGTCATTAGGAGGCCCTAAACGTTACAATTAACTATCATTTTTGCGTCGGATTCGAAAATCTAAACTTACAAGAGAACGACCATGAGGTGCCCGAGACTGCAATATCCTCTTGGATACAAGTCGACTGGAGGTCGATGTATTGAATCTCGACGCAATTTGAGTCCTCTATCGTCATTAGGAGGCGCTGAACGTTACAATTCACTATCATTTTTGCGTCGGATTCGATAATCTAAACTCACAGGAGAACGACCATAAGGTGCCCGAGGCAGCAACAGACCCTTGGAGACAAGTATTCTGGAGGCCGATGTATTGAATGTCGACGCAATTTGAGTGTCCCATCGTCATTAGGAGGCCCTAAACGTTACAATTCACTATCAATTTCGCGTCGGATTCGAAAATCTAGACTCACAGGAGAAGGATCGTGTGGTGCCCGAGGCAGCAATAGACCCTTGGAGACAAGTCGGCTGCAGGCCGATGTATTGAATCTCGACGCAATTTGGATGTTCCATCGTCACTACAAGGCCCTGAACGTTACAATTAACTATCATTTTTGCGTCGGATTCGAAAATCTAGACTAACAGGAGAACGACCATAAGGTGCCCGAGGCAGCAACAGACCCTTGGAGACAAGTCGGCTGGAGGCCGATGTATTGAATGTCGACGCAATTTGAATGTTCCATCGTCATTAGGAGGCCCTAAACGTTACAATTCACTATCATTTTCGCGTCGGATTCGAAAATCTAGACTCACAGGAGGACCATGTGGTGCCCGAGGCAGCAATAGACCCTTGGAGACAAGTCGGCTGGAGGCCGATGTATTGAATCTCGACGCAATCTGAGAGTTCCATCGTCATTAGGAGGCCCTAAACGTTACAATTAACTATCATTTTTGCGTCGGATTCGATAATCTAGACATACAAGAGAATGACTATAAGGTGCCCGAGGCAGCAACAGACCCTTGGAGACAAGTCGGCTGGAGGCCGATGTATTGAATCTCGACGCAATTTGAGTGTTCCATCGGCATTAGGAGGCCATGAACGTTACAATTAACTATCATTTTTGCGTCGGATTCGAAAATCTAGACTCACCGGAGACGGACCATGTGGTGAGCGAGGCAGCGATATCCCCTTGGAAACAAGTCGGCTGGAGGCCGATGTATTGAATCTCGACGCAATTTGAGAGTTCCATCGTCATTAGGAGGCGCTGAACGTTACAATTAACAATCATTTTTGCGTCGGATTCGAAAATCTAGACTCACAGGAGAACGACCATAAGGTGCCCGAGGCAGCAATAGACCCTTGGAGACAAGTCGGCTGGAGGACGATGTATTGAATCTCGACGCAATTTGAGTGTTCCATCGGCATTAGGAGGCCCTGAACGTTTCAATTAACTATGATTTTTGCGTCGGATTCGAAAATCTAGACTTACAAGAGAACGACCATAAGGTTCCCGAGGCAGCATTAGACCCTTGGAGACAAGTCGGCTGGAGGCCGATGTATTGAATCTCGGCGCAATTTGAGTGTTCCATCGTCATTAGGAGGCCCTAAACGTTACAATTAACTATCATTTTTACGTCGGATTCGAAAATCTAGATTTACAAGAGAACGACCATAAGGTGCCCTAGGCAGCAACAGACCCTTGGAGACAAGTTGGCTGGAGGCCGATGTTTTGAATCTCGACGCAATTTGAGTGTTCCATCGTCATTAGGAGGCCCTGAACGTTACAATTAACAATCATTTTTGCGTCGGATTCGAAAATCTACACTTACAAGAGAACGACCATAAGGTGCCCGAGGCAGCAATAGACCCTTGGAGACAAGTCGGCTGGAGGCCGATGTTTTGAATCTTGACGCAATTTGAGTATTCCATCGGCATTAGGAGGCCATGAACGTTACAATTAGCTATCATTTTTGCGTCGGATTCGAAAATCTACACTTACAAGAGAACGACCATAAGGTGCCCGAGGCAGCAATAGACCCTTGGAGACAAGTCGGCTGGAGGCCGATGTATTGAATCTCGACGCAATTTGAGTGTTCCATCGTCATTAGGAGGCCCTGAACGTTACAATTAACAATCATTTTTGCGTCGGATTCGAAAATCTAGACTCACAGGAGAAGGACCATGTGGTGCCCGAGGCAGCAATAGACCCTTGGAGACAAGTCGGCTGGAGGCCGATGTATTGAATCTCGATGCAATTTGAGTGTTCCATCGGCATTAGGAGGCCCTGAACGTTACAATTAACAATCATTTTTGCGTCGGATTCGAAAATCTAGACTCACAGGAGAACGACCATAAGGTGCCCGAGGCAGCAATAGACCCTTGGAGACAAGTCTACTGGTGGACGATGTATTGAATCTCGACGCAATTTGAGAGTTCCATCAGCATTAGGAGGCCCTGAACGTTTCAATTAACTATCATTTTTGCGTCGGATTCGAAAATCTAGACTTACAAGAGAACGACCATAAGGTTCCCGAGGCAGCAACAGACCCTTGGAGACAAGACGACTGGAGGCCGATGTATTGAATCTCGACGCAATTTGAGTGTTCCATCGTCATTAGGAGGCCCTAAACGTTACAATTAACTATCATTTTTGCGTCGGATTCGAAAATCTAAACTTACAAGAGAACGACCATGAGGTGCCCGAGACTGCAATATCCTCTTGGATACAAGTCGACTGGAGGTCGATGTATTGAATCTCGACGCAATTTGAGTCCTCTATCGTCATTAGGAGGCGCTGAACGTTACAATTCACTATCATTTTTGCGTCGGATTCGATAATCTAAACTCACAGGAGAACGACCATAAGGTGCCCGAGGCAGCAACAGACCCTTGGAGACAAGTATTCTGGAGGCCGATGTATTGAATGTCGACGCAATTTGAGTGTCCCATCGTCATTAGGAGGCCCTAAACGTTACAATTCACTATCAATTTCGCGTCGGATTCGAAAATCTAGACTCACAGGAGAAGGATCGTGTGGTGCCCGAGGCAGCAATAGACCCTTGGAGACAAGTCGGCTGCAGGCCGATGTATTGAATCTCGACGCAATTTGGATGTTCCATCGTCACTACAAGGCCCTGAACGTTACAATTAACTATCATTTTTGCGTCGGATTCGAAAATCTAGACTAACAGGAGAACGACCATAAGGTGCCCGAGGCAGCAACAGACCCTTGGAGACAAGTCGGCTGGAGGCCGATGTATTGAATCTCGACGCAATCTGAGAGTTCCATCGTCATTAGGAGGCCCTAAACGTTACAATTAACTATCATTTTTGCGTCGGATTCGATAATCTAGACATACAAGAGAATGACTATAAGGTGCCCGAGGCAGCAACAGACCCTTGGAGACAAGTCGGCAGGAGGCCGATGTATTGGATGTCGACGCAATTTGAGTGTTCCATCGTCATTAGAGGCCCTAAACGTTACAATTCACTATCACTTTCGCGTCGGATTCGAAAATCTAGACTCACAGGAGAAGGACCATGTGGTGCCCGAGACAGCAATAGACCCTTGGAGACAAATCGGCTGCAGGCCGATGTATTGAATCTCGACGCAATTTGAGTGTTCCATCGTCACTACAAGGCCCTGAACGTTACAATTAACTATCATTTTTGCGTCGGATTCGATAATCTAGACTTACAAGTGAACGACCATAAGGTGCCCGAGGCAGCAACAGACCCTTGGAGACAAGTCGGCTGGAGGCCGATGTATTGAATCTCGACGCAGTTTGATTGCTCCATCGGCATTAGGAGGCCCTGAACGTTACAATTAACTATCATTTTTGCGTCGGATTCGAAAATCTAGACTCACCGGAGACGGACCATGTGGTGCCCGAGGCAGCGATATCCCCTTGGAAACAAGTCGGCTGGAGGCCGATGTATTGAATCTCGACGCAATTTGAGAGTTCCATCGTCATTAGGAGGACCTGAACGTTACAATTAATAATCATTTTTGCGTCGGATTCGAAAATCTAGACTCACAGGAGAACGACCATAAGGTGCCCGAGGCAGCAATAGACCCTTGGAGACAACTCGGCTGGAGGACGATCTATTGAATCTCGACGCAATTTGAGAGTTCCATCGGCATTAGGAGGCCCTGAACGTTTCAATTAACTATGATTTTTGCGTCGGATTCGAAAATCTAGACTTACAAGAGAACGACCATAAGGTTCCCGAGGCTGCATTAGACCCTTGGAGACAAGTCGGCTGGAGGCCGATGTATTGAATCTCGACGCAATTTGAGTGTTCCATCGTCATTAGGAGGCCCTAAACGTTACAATTAACTATCATTTTTACGTCGGATTCGAAAATCTAGATTTACAAGAGAACGACCATAAGGTGCCCGAGGCAGCAACAGACCCTTGGAGACAAGTCGGCAAGAGGCCGATGTATTGGATCTCGACGCAATTTGAGTGTTCCATCGGCATTAGGAGTCCCTGAACGTAACAATTGACTATCATTTTTGCGTCGGATTCGAAAATCTAGACTCACAGGAGAAGGACCATGTGGTGCCCGAGGCAGCAATAGACCCTTGGAGACAAGTCGGCTGCAGGCCGATGTATTGATCCTTGACGCAATTTGAGTGTTCCATCGTCATTACAGACCCCTGAACGTTACAATTAACTATCATTTTTGCGTCGGATTCGAAAGTCTAGACTCACCGGAGTCGGACCATGTGGTGCCCGAGGCAGCGATATCCCCTTGGAAACAAGTCGGCTGGAGGCCGATGTATTGAATCTCGACGCAATTTGAGAGTTCCATCGGCATTAGGAGGCCCTGAACGTTTCAATTAACTATGATTTTTGCGTCGGATTCGAAAATCTAGACTTACAAGAGAACGACCATAAGGTTCCCGAGGCAGCATTAGACCCTTGGAGACAAGTCGGCTGGAGGCCGATGTATTGAATCTCGACGCAATTTGAGTGTTCCATCGTCATTAGGAGGCCCTAAACGTTACAATTAACTATAATTTTTACGTCGGATTCGAAAATCTAGATTTACAAGAGAACGACCATAAGGTGCCCGAGGCAGCAACAGACCCTTGGAGACAAGTTGGCTGGAGGCCGATGTTTTGAATCTCGACGCAATTTGAGTGTTCCATCTGCATTAGGAGGCCATGAACGTTACAATTAACTATCATTCTTGCGTCGGATTCGAAAATCTACACTTACAAGGAACGACCATAAGGTGCCCGAGGCAGCAATAGACCCTTGGAGACAAGTCGGCTGGAGGACGATGTATTGAATCTCGACGCAATTTGAGAGTTCCATCGTCATTAGGAGGCCCTAAACGTTACAATTCACTATCATTTTTGCGTCGGATTCGAAATTCTAGACTCACAGGAGAAGGACCATGTGGTGCCTGAGTCAGCAATAGACCCTTGGAGACAAGTCGGCTGCAGGCCGATGTATTGAATCTTGACGCAATTTGAGTGTTCCATCGTCATTACAAGTCCCTGAACGTTACAATTATCTATCATTTTTGCGTCGGATTCGAAAATCTAGACTCACAGGAGAACTACCATAAGGTGCCCGAGGCAGCAATAGACCCTTGGAAACAAGTCGGCTGGAGGCCGATGTATTGAATCTCGACGCAATCTGAGAGTTCCATCGTCATTAGGAGGCCCTAAACGTTACAATTAACTATCATTTTTGCGTCGGATTCGATAATCTAGACTTACAAGAGAACGACTATAAGGTGCCGAGGCAGCAACAGATCCTTGGAGACAAGTCGGCTGGAGGCCGATGTATTGAATCTCGACGCAATTTGAGTGTTCCATCGTCACTACAAGGCCCTGAACGTTACAATTAACTATCATTTTTGCGTCGGATTCGAAAATCTAGACTCACCGGAGACGGACCATGTGGTGCCCGAGGCAGCGATATCCCCTTGGAAACAAGTCGGCTGGAGGCCGATGTATTGAATCTCGACGCAATTTGAGAGTTCCATCGTCATTAGGAGGACCTGAACGTTACAATTAATAATCATTTTTGCGTCGGATTCGAAAATCTAGACTCACAGGAGAACGACCATAAGGTGCCCGAGGCAGCAATAGACCCTTGGAGACAACTCGGCTGGAGGACGATGTATTGAATCTCGACGCAATTTGAGAGTTCCATCGGCATTAGGAGGCCCTGAACGTTTCAATTAACTATGATTTTTGCGTCGGATTCAAAAATCTAGACTTACAAGAGAACGACCATAAGGTTCCCGAGGCTGCATTAGACCCTTGGAGACAAGTCGGCTGGAGGCCGATGTATTGAATCTCGACGCAATTTGAGTGTTCCATCGTCATTAGGAGGCCCTAAACGTTATAATTAACTATCATTTTTACGTCGGATTCGAAAATCTAGACTCACAGGAGAAGGACCATGTGGTGCCCGAGGCAGCAATAGACCCTTGGAGACAAGTCGGCTGCAGGCCGATGTATTGATCCTTGACGCAATTTGAGTGTTCCATCGTCATTACAGGGCCCTGAACGTTACAATTAACTATCATTTTTGCGTCGGATTCGAAAATCTAGACTCACAGGAGAGCGACCATAAGGTGCCAGAGGCAGCAATAGACCCTTTGAGACAAGTCGGCTGGAGGCCGATGTATTGAATCTCGACGCAATCTGAGAGTTCCATCGTCATTAGGAGGCCCTAAACGTTACAATTAACTATCATTTTTGCGTCGGATTCGATAATCTAGAGATACAAGAGAATGACTATAAGGTGCCCGAGGCAGCAACAGACCCTTGGAGACAAGTCGGCAGGAGGCCGATGTATTGGATGTCGACGCAATTTGAGTGTTCCATCGGCATTAGGAGGCCCTGAACGTTACAATTGACTATCATTTTTGCGTCGGATTCGAAAATCTAGACTCACAGGAGAACGACCACAAAGTGCCCAAGGCAGCAACAGCCCCTTGGAGACAAGTCGGCTGGAGGCCAATGTTTTGAATGTCGACGCATATTGAGTGTTCCATCGTCATTAGGAGGCCCTAAACGTTACAATTCACTATCATTTTCGCGTCGGATTCAAAAATCTAGACTCAAAGGAGAAGGACCATGTGGTGCCCGAGGCAGCAATAGACCCTTGGAGACAAGTCGGCTGCAGGCCGATGTATTGAATCTCGACGCAATTTGAGTGTTCCATCGTCACTACAAGGCCCTGAACGTTACAATTAACTATCATTTTTGCGTCGGATTCGATAATCTAGACTTACAAGAGAACGACCATAAGGTGCCCGAGGCAGCAACAGACCCCTGGAGACAAGTCGGCTGGAGGCCGATGTATTGAATCTCGACGCAATTTGAGTGTTCCATCGGCATTAGGAGGCCCTGAACGCTACAATTAACTATCATTTTTGCGTCGGATTTGAAAGTCTAGACTCACCGGAGTCGGACCATGTGGTGCCCGAGGCAGCGATATCCCCTTGGAAACAAGTCGGCTGGAGGCCGATGTATTGAATCTCGACGCAATTTGAGAGTTCCATCGGCATTAGGAGGCCCTGAACGTTTCAATTAACTATGATTTTTGCGTCGGATTCGAAAATCTAGACTTACAAGAGAACGACCATAAGGTTCCCGAGGCAGCATTAGACCCTTGGAGACAAGTCGGCTGGAGGCCGATGTATTGAATCTCGACGCAATTTGAGTGTTCCATCGTCATTAGGAGGCCCTAAACGTTACAATTAACTATAATTTTTACGTCGGATTCGAAAATCTAGATTTACAAGAGAACGACCATAAGGTGCCCGAGGCAGCAACAGACCCTTGGAGACAAGTTGGCTGGAGGCCGATGTTTTGAATCTCGACGCAATTTGAGTGTTCCATCTGCATTAGGAGGCCATGAACGTTACAATTAACTATCATTCTTGCGTCGGATTCGAAAATCTACACTTACAAGGAACGACCATAAGGTGCCCGAGGCAGCAATAGACCCTTGGAGACAAGTCGGCTGGAGGACGATGTATTGAATCTCGACGCAATTTGAGAGTTCCATCGTCATTAGGAGGCCCTGAACGTTACAATTAACTATCATTTTTGCGTCGGATTCGAAAATCTAGACTTACAAGAGAACGACCATGAGGTGCCCGAGACTGCAATATCCTCTTGGATACTAGTCGACTGGAGGTCGATGTATTGAATCTCGACGCAATTTGAGTGTTCCATCGTCATTAGGAGGCCCTAAACGTTACAATTCACTATCATTTTTGCGTCGGATTCGAAATTCTAGACTCACAGGAGAAGGACCATGTGGTGCCCGAGGCAGCAATAGACCCTTGGAGACAAGTCGGCTGCAGGCCGATGTATTGAATCTTGACGCAATTTGAGTGTTCCATCGTCATTACAAGTCCCTGAACGTTACAATTATCTATCATTTTTGCGTCGGATTCGAAAATCTAGACTCACAGGAGAACTACCATAAGGTGCCCGAGGCAGCAATAGACCCTTGGAAACAAGTCGGCTGGAGGCCGATGTATTGAATCTCGACGCAATCTGAGAGTTCCATCGTCATTAGGAGGCCCTAAACGTTACAATTAACTATCATTTTTGCGTCGGATTCGATAATCTAGACTTACAAGAGAACGACTATAAGGTGCCGAGGCAGCAACAGATCCTTGGAGACAAGTCGGCTGGGGGCCGATGTATTGAATCTCGACGCAATTTGAGTGTTCCATCGTCACTACAAGGCCCTGAACGTTACAATTAACTATCATTTTTGCGTCGGATTCGAAAATCTAGACTCACAGGAGAACGACCATAAGGTGCCCGAGGCAGCAACAGAGCCTTGGAGACAAGTCGGCTGGAGGCCGATGTATTGAATGTCGACGCAATTTGAGTGTTCCGTCGGCATTAGGAGGCCCTAAACGTTACAATTCACTATCATTTTCGCGTCGGATTCGAAAATCTAGACTCACAGGAGAAGGACCATGTGGTGCCCGAGGCAGCAATAGACCCTTGGAGCCAAGTCGGCTGGAGGACGATGTATTGAATCTCGACGCAATTTGAGAGTTCCATCGTCATTAGGAGGCCCTGAACGTTACAATTAACCATCATTTTTGCGTCGGATTCGAAAATCTAGACTTACAAGAGAACGACTATGAGGTGCCCGAGACTGCAATATCCTCTTGGATACAAGCCGACTGGAGGTCGATGTATTGAATCTCGACGCAATTTGAGTCTTCTATCGTCATTAGGAGGCCCTGAACGTTACATTTTTGCGTCGGATTCGAAAATCTAGACTCACAGGAGAAGGACCATGTGGTGCCCGAGGCAGCAATAGACCCTTGGAGACAAGTCGGCTGCAGGCCGATGTATTGATTCTTGACGCAATTTGAGTGTTCCATCGTCATTACAAGGCCCTGAACGTTACAATTAACTATCATTTTTGCGTCGGATTCGAAAATCTAGACTCACAGGAGAACGACCATAAGGTTCCCGAGGCAGCAATAGACCCTTGGAGACAAGCCGGCTGGAGGCCGATGTATTGAATCTCGACGCACTTTGAGTGTTCCATCGGCATTAGGAGGCCCTGAACGTTACAATTAACTATCATTTTTGCGTCGGATTCGAAAATCTAGACTCACCGGAGACGGACCATGTGGTGCCCGAGGCAGCGATATCCCCTTGGAGACAAGTCGCTGGAGGCGGATGTATTGAATCTCGACGCAGTTTGAGAGTTCCATCGTCATTAGGAGGCCCTGAACGATACAATTAACAATCATTTTTGCGTCGGATTCGTAAATCTAGACTCACAGGGGAACGACCATAAGGTGCCCGAGGCAGCAATAGACCCTGGAAGACAAGTCGGCTGGAGGCCGATGTATTGAATCTCGACGCAATCTGAGAGTTCCATCGTCATTAGGAGGCCCTAAACGTTACGATTAACTATCATTTTTGCGTCGGATTCATTAATCTAGACATACAAGAGAATGACCATAAGGTGCCCGAGGCAGCAACAGACCCTTGGAGACAAGTCGGCTGGAGGCCGAAGTATTGGATCTCGACGCAATTTGAGTGTTCCATCGGCATTAGGAGGCCCTGAACGTTACAATTAACTATCATTTTTGCGTCGGATTCGAAAATCTAGACTCACAGGAGAAGGACCATGTGGTGACCGAGGCAGCAATGGACCCTTGGAGACAAATCGGCTGCAGGCCGATGTATTGAATCTTGACGCAATTTGAGTGTTCCATCGTCATTACAAGGCCCTGAACGTTACAATTAACTATCATTTTTGCGTCGGATTCGAAAATCTAGACTCACAGGAGAACGACCATAAGGTGCCCGAGGCAGCAATAGACCCTTGGAGACAAGTCGGCTGGAGGCCGATGTACTGAATCTCGACGCACTTTGAGGGTTCCATCGGCATTAGGAGGCCCTAAACGTTACAATTAACTATCCTTTTTGCTTCGGATTCGATAATCTAGACATACAAGAGAATGACCATAAGGTGCCCGAGGCAGCAACAGACCCTTGGAGACAAGTCGGCTGGAGGCCGATGTATTGGATCTCGACGCAATTTGAGTGTTCCATCGGCATTAGGAGGCCCTGAGCGTTACAATTAACTATCATTTTTGCGTCGGATTCGAAAATCTCGACTCACAGGAGAACGACCATAAGGTGCCCGAGGCAGCAACAGACCCTTGGAGACAAGTCGGCTGGAGGCCGATGTATTGAATCTCGACGCAATTTGAGTGTTCCATCGTCATTAGGAGGCCCTAAACGTTACAATTCACTATCATTTTTGCGTCGGATTCGAAATTCTAGACTCACAGGAGAAGGACCATCTGGTGCCCGAGGCTGCAATAGACCCTTGGAGACAAGTCGGCTGCAGGCCGATGTATTGAATCTCGACGCAATTTGAGTGTTCCATCGTCACTACAAGGCCCTGAACGTTACAATTAACTATCATTTTTGCGTCGGATTCGAAAATCTAGACTCGCAGGAGAACGACCATAAGGTGCCCGAGGCAGCAATAGACCCTTGGAGACAAGTCGGCTGGAGGCCGATGTATTGAATCTCGACGCAATTTGAGAGTTCCATCGTCATTAGGAGGCCCCGAACGTTACAATTAACAATCATTTTTGCGTCGGATTCGAAAATCTAGACTTACAAGAGAACGAACGTAAGGTGCCCGAGGCAGCATTAGACCCTTGGAGACAAGTCGGCTGGAGGACGATGTATTGAATCTCGACGCAATTTGAGTGTCCCATCGTCATTACAAGGCCCTGAACGAAACAATTAACTATCATTTTTGCGTCGGATTCGAAAATCTAGACTCACAGGAGAACGACCATAAGGTGCGCGAGGCAGCAATAGACCCTTGGAGACAAGTCGGCTGGAGGCCGATGTATTGAATCTCGACGCAATTTGAGAGTTCCATCGTCACTAGGAGGCCCTGAACGTTACAATTAACTATCATTTTTGCGTCGGATTCGTAAATCTAGACTCACAGGAGAACGACCATAAGGTGCACGAGGCAGCAATAGACCCTTGGAGACAAGTCGGCTGGAGGCCGATGTATTGGATCGCGACGCAATTTGAGTGTTCCATCGGCATTAGGAGGCCCTGAACGTTACAATTAACTATCATTTTTGCATCGGATTCGAAAATCTAGACTTACAAGAGAACGACCATAAGGTGCCCGAGGCAGCAATAGACCCTTGGAGACAAGTCGGCTGGAGGACGATGTATTGAATCTCGACGCAATTTGAGAGTTCCATCGTCATTAGGAGGCCCTGAACGTTACAATTAACTATCATTTTTGCGTCGGATTCGTATATCTAGACTCACAGGAGAACGACCATAAGGTGCCCGAGGCAGCAATAGACCCTTGGAGACAAGTCGGCTGGAGGCCGATGTATTGAATCTCGACGCAATTTGAGTGTTCCATCGGCATTAGGAGGCCCTGAACGTTACAATTAACTATCATTTTTGCGTCGTATTTGTAAATCTAGACTCACAGGAGAACGACCATAAGGTGCCCGAGGCAGCAACAGACCTTTGGAGACAAGTCGGCTGGAGGCCGATGTATTGAATCTCGACGCAATTTGAGTGTTCCATCGTCATTAGGAGGCCCTAAACGTTACAATTCACTATCATTTTTGCGTCGGATTCGAAAATCTAGACTCACAGGAGAAGGACCATGTGGTGCCCCAGGCAGCAACAGACCCTTGGAGACAAGTCGGCTGCAGGCCGATGTATTGAATCTCGACACAATTTCAGTGTTCCATCGTCATTAAGAGTCCCTGAGCATTACATTTAACTATCATTTTTGCGTCGGGTTCGAAAATATAGACTCACAGGAGAAGGACCATGTGGTGCCCGAGGCAGCAATAGACCCTTGGAGACAAGTCGGCTGCAGGCCGATGTATTGAATCTCGACTCAATTTGAGTGTTCCATCGTCATTACAAGGCCCTGAACGTTACAATTAACTATCATTTTTGCGTCGGATTCGAAAATCTAGACGCACAGGAGAACGACCATAAGGTGCCCGAGGCAGCAATAGACCCTTGGAGACAAGTCGGCTGGAGGCCGATGTATTGAATCTCGACGCAATTTGAGTGTTTCATAGGCATTAGAAGGCCCTGAACGTTACAATTAACTATCATTTTTTCGTCGGATTCGAAAATCTAGACTCACCGGAGACGCACCATGTGGTGCCCGAGGCAGCGATATCCCCTTGGAGACAAGTCGGCTGGAGGCCGAAGTATTGAATCTCGACGCAATTTGAGAGTTCCATCGTCATTAGGAGGCCCTGAACGTTACAATTAACTATCATTTTTGCGTCGGATTCGTAAATCTAGACTCACAGGAGAACGACCATAAGGTGCACGAGGCAGCAATAGACCCTTGGAGACAAGTCGGCTGGAGGCCGATGTATTGGATCGCGACGCAATTTGAGTGTTCCATCGGCATTAGGAGGCCCTGAACGTTACAATTAACTATCATTTTTGCATCGGATTCGAAAATCTAGACTTACAAGAGAACGACCATAAGGTGCCCGAGGCAGCAACAGACCCTTGGAGACAAGTCGGCTGGAGGCCGATGTATTGAATCTCGACGCAATTTGAGTGTTCCATCGTCATTAGGAGGCCCTAAACGTTACAATTCACTATCATTTTTGCTTCGGGTTCGAAAATATAGACTCACAGTAGAAGGACCATGTGGTGCCCGAGGCAGCAATAGACCCTTGGAGACAAGTCGGCTGCAGGCCGATGTATTGAATCTCGACTCAATTTGAGTGTTCCATCGTCATTACAAGGCCCTGAACGTTACAATTAACTATCATTTTTGCGTCGGATTCGAAAATCTAGACTCACAGGAGAACGACCATAAGGTGCCCGAGGCAGCAATAGACTCTTGGAGACAAGTCGGCTGGAGGCCGATGTATTGAATCTCGACGCAATTTGAGTGTTTCATAGGCATTAGAAGGCCCTGAACGTTACAATTAACTATCATTTTTGCGTCGGATTCGAAAATCTAGACTCACCGGAGACGCACCATGTGGTGCCCGAGGCAGCGATATCCCCTTGGAGACAAGTCGGCTGGAGGCCGATGTATTGAATCTCGACGCAATTTGAGAGTTCCATCGTCATTAGGAGGCCCTGAACGTTACAATTAACAATCATTTTTGCGTCGGATTCGAAAATCTAGACTCACAGGAGAACGACCATAAGGTGCCCGAGGCAGCAATAGACCCTTGGAGACAAGTCGGCTGGAGGCCGATGTACTGAATCTCGACGCACTTTGATGGTTCCATCGGTATTAGGAGGCCCTGAACGTTACAATTAACTATCATTTTTGCGTCGGATTCGAAAATCTAGACTCACTGGAGACGGACCATGTGGTGCCCGAGGCAGCGATATCCCCTTGGAGACAAGTCGGCTGGAGGCCGATGTATTGAATCTCGACGCAATTTGAGAGTTCCATTGTCATTAGGAGGCCCTGAACGATACATTTAACAATCATTTTTGCGTCGGATTCGAAAATCTAGACTCACGGGAGAACGACCATAAGGTGCCCGAGGCAGCAATAGACCATTGCAGACAAGTCGGCTGGAGGCCGATGTATTGAATCTCGACGCAATCTGAGAGTTCCATCGTCATTAGGAGGCCCTAAACGTTACAATTAACTATCCTTTTTGCTTCGGATTCGATAATCTAGACATACAAGAGAATGACCATAAGGTGCCCGAGGCAGCAACAGACCCTTGGAGACAAGTCGGCTGGAGGCCGATGTATTGAATCTCGACGCAATTTGAGAGTTCCATCGTCATTAGGAGGCCCCGAACGTTACAATTAACAATCATTTTTGCGTCGGATTCGAAAATCTAGACTTACAAGAGAACGAACGTAAGGTGCCCGAGGCAGCATTAGACCCTTGGAGACAAGTCGGCTGGAGGACGATGTATTGAATCTCGACGCAATTTGAGTGTCTCATCGTCATTACGAGGCCCTAAACGTTACAATTAACTATCATTATTGCGTCGGATTCGATAATCTAAACTCACAGGAGAACGACCATAAGGTGCCCGAGGCAGCAACAGACCCTTGGAGACAAGTAGGCTGGAGGCCGATGTATTGAATCTCGACGCAATCTGAGAGTTCCATTGTCATTAGGAGGCCCTAAACGTTACAATTAACTTTCATTTTTGCGTCGGAATCGATAATCTAGACATACAAGAGAATGACCATAAGGTGCCCGACGCAGCAACAGACCCTTGGAGACAAGTCGGCTGGAGGCCGATGTATTGGATCGCGACGCAATTTGAGTGTTCCATCGGCATTAGGAGGCCCTGAACGTTACAATTAACTATCATTTTTGCGTCGTATTCGTAAATCTAGACTCACAGGAGAACGACCATAAGGTGCCCGAAGCAGCAACAGACCCTTGGAGACAAGTCGGCTGGAGGCCGATGTATTGAATCTCGACGCAATTTGAGTGTTCTATCGTCATTAGGAGGCCCTAAACGTTACAATTCACTATCATATTTGCGTCGGATTCGAAAATCTAGACTCACAGGAGAAGGACCATGTGGTGCCCTAGGCAGCAACAGACCCTTGGAGACAAGTCGGCTGCAGGCCGATGTATTGAATCTCGACGCAATTTGATTGTTCCATCGCCATTAAGAGGCCCTGAGCATTACATTTAACTATCAGTTTTGCGTCGGATTCGAAAATCTAGACTCACAGGAGTAGGACAATGTGGTGCCCAAGGCAGCTATAGACCCTTGGAGACAAATCGGCTGGAGGCCGATGTATTGAATCTCGACGCAATTTGAGTGTTCCATCGTCATTAGGAGGCCCTAAACGTTACAATTCACTATCATTTTCGCGTCGGGTTCGAAAATATAGACTCACAGGAGAAGGACCATGTGGTGCCCGAGGCACAATAGACCCTTGGAGACAAGTCGGCTGCAGGCCGATGTATTGAATCTCGACTCAATTTGAATGTTCCATCGTCATTACAAGGCCCTGAACGTTACAATTAACTATCATTTTTGCGTCGGATTCGAAAATCTAGACTCACAGGAGAACGACCATAAGGTGCCCGAGGCAGCAATAGACCCTTGGAGACAAATCGGCTGGAGGCCGATGTATTGAATCTCGACGCAATTTGAGTGTTTCATCGGCATTAGGAGGCCCTGAACGTTACAATTAATTATCATTTTTCGTCGGATTCGAAAATCTAGACTCACCGGAGACGGACCATGTGGTGCCCAAGGCAGCGATATCCCCTTGGAGACAAGTCGGCTGGAGGCCGATGTATTGAATCTCGACGCAATTTGAGAGTTCCATCGTCATTAGGAGGCCCTGAACGTTATAATTAACAATCATTTTTGCCTCGGATTCGAAAATCTAGACTCACAGGAGAACGACCATAAGGTGCGCGAGGCAGCAATAGACCCTTGGAGACAAGTCGGCTGGAGGCCGATGTATTGAATCTCGACGCAATCTGAGAGTTCCATTGTCATTAGGAGGCCCTAAACGTTACAATTAACTTTCATTTTTGCGTCGGATTCGATAATCTAGACTTACAAGAGAACGACCATAAGGTGCCAGAGGCAGCAACAGACCCTTGGAGATTAGTCGGCTGGAGGCTGATGTATTGAATCTCGACGCAACTTGGGTGTTCCGTCGGCATTAGAAGGCAATTAACGTTACAATTAACTATCATTTTTGCATCGGATTCGAAAATCTAGACTTACAAGAGAACGACCATAAGGTGCCCGAGGCAGCAATAGACCCTTGGAGACAAGTCGGCTGGAGGACGATGTATTGAATCTCGACGCAATTTGAGAGTTCCATCGTCATTAGGAGGCCCTGAACGTTACAATTAACTATCATTTTTGCGTCGGATTCGTAAATCTAGACTCACAGGAGAACGACCATAAGGTGCCCGAGGCAGCAATAGACCCTTGGAGACAAGTCGGCTGGAGGCCGATGTATTGAATCTCGACGCAATTTGAGTGTTCCATCGTCATTAGGAGGCCCTAAACGTTACAATTCACTATCATTTTTGCGTCGGATTCGAAAATCTAGACTCACAGGAGAAGGACCATGTGGTGCCCCAGGCAGCAACAGACCCTTGGAGACAAGTCGGCTGCAGGCCGATGTATTGAATCTCGACACAATTTGAGTGTTCCATCGTCATTAAGAGTCCCTGAGCATTACATTTAACTATCAGTTTTGCGTCGGATTCGAAAATCTAGACTCACAGGAGAAGGCAAATGTGGTGCCCTAGGCAGCAATAGACCCTTGGAGACAAGTCGGCTGGAGGCCGATAAATTGAATCTCGACGCAATTTGAGTGTTTCATCGGCATTAGGAGGCCCTGAACGTTACAATTAATTATCATTTTTGCGTCGGATTCGAAAATCTAGACTCACCGGAGACGGACCATGTGGTGCCCAAGGCAGCGATATCCCCTTGGAGACAAGTCGGCTGGAGGCCGATGTATTGAATCTCGACGCAATTTGAGTGTTCCATCGTCATTAGGAGGCCCTAAACGTTACAATTCACTATCATTTTTGCGTCGGATTCGAAATTCTAGACTCACAGGAGAAGGACCATGTGGTGCCCGAGGCTGCAATAGACCCTTGGAGACAAGTCGGCTGCAGGCCGATGTATTGAATCTCGACGCAATTTGAGTGTTCCATCGTCACTACAAGGCCCTGAACGTTACAATTAACTATCATTTTTGCGTCGGATTCGAAAATCTAGACTCGCAGGAGAACGACCATAAGGTGCCCGAGGCAGCAATAGACCCTTGGAGACAAGTCGGCTGGAGGCCGATGTATTGAATCTCGACGCAATTTGAGAGTTCCATCGTCATTAGGAGGCCCCGAACGTTACAATTAACAATCATTTTTGCGTCGGATTCGAAAATCTAGACTTACAAGAGAACGAACGTAAGGTGCCCGAGGCAGCATTAGACCCTTGGAGACAAGTCGGCTGGAGGACGATGTATTGAATCTCGACGCAATTTGAGTGTCTCATCGTCATTACGAGGCCCTAAACGTTACAATTAACTATCATTATTGCGTCGGATTCGATAATCTAAACTCACAGGAGAACGACCATAAGGTGCCCGAGGCAGCAACAGACCCTTGGAGACAAGTAGGCTGGAGGCCGATGTATTGAATCTCGACGCAATCTGAGAGTTCCATTGTCATTAGGAGGCCCTAAACGTTACAATTAACTTTCATTTTTGCGTCGGAATCGATAATCTAGACATACAAGAGAATGACCATAAGGTGCCCGACGCAGCAACAGACCCTTGGAGACAAGTCGGCTGGAGGCCGATGTATTGGATCGCGACGCAATTTGAGTGTTCCATCGGCATTAGGAGGCCCTGAACGTTACAATTAACTATCATTTTTGCGTCGTATTCGTAAATCTAGACTCACAGGAGAACGACCATAAGGTGCCCGAAGCAGCAACAGACCCTTGGAGACAAGTCGGCTGGAGGCCGATGTATTGAATCTCGACGCAATTTGAGTGTTCTATCGTCATTAGGAGGCCCTAAACGTTACAATTCACTATCATATTTGCGTCGGATTCGAAAATCTAGACTCACAGGAGAAGGACCATGTGGTGCCCCAGGCAGCAACAGACCCTTGGAGACAAGTCGGCTGCAGGCCGATGTATTGAATCTCGACGCAATTTGAGTGTTCCATCGCCATTAAGAGGCCCTGAGCATTACATTTAACTATCAGTTTTGCGTCGGATTCGAAAATCTAGACTCACAGGAGTAGGACAATGTGGTGCCCAAGGCAGCTATAGACCCTTGGAGACAAATCGGCTGGAGGCCGATGTATTGAATCTCGACGCAATTTGAGTGTTCCATCGTCATTAGGGGGCCCTAAACGTTACAATTCACTATCATTTTCGCGTCGGGTTCGAAAATATAGACTCACAGGAGAAGGACCATGTGGTGCCCGAGGCACAATAGACCCTTGGAGACAAGTCGGCTGCAGGCCGATGTATTGAATCTCGACTCAATTTGAATGTTCCATCGTCATTACAAGGCCCTGAACGTTACAATTAACTATCATTTTTGCGTCGGATTCGAAAATCTAGACTCACAGGAGAACGACCATAAGGTGCCCGAGGCAGCAATAGACCCTTGGAGACAAATCGGCTGGAGGCCGATGTATTGAATCTCGACGCAATTTGAGTGTTTCATCGGCATTAGGAGGCCCTGAACGTTACAATTAATTATCATTTTTGCGTAGATTCGAAAATCTAGACTCACCGGAGACGGACCATGTGGTGCCCAAGGCAGCGATATCCCCTTGGAGACAAGTCGGCTGGAGGCCGATGTATTGAATCTCGACGCAATTTGAGTGTTCCATCGTCATTAGGAGGCCCTAAACGTTACAATTCACTATCATTTTTGCGTCGGATTCGAAATTCTAGACTCACAGGAGAAGGACCATGTGGTGCCCGAGGCTGCAATAGACCCTTGGAGACAAGTCGGCTGCAGGCCGATGTATTGAATCTCGACGCAATTTGAGTGTTCCATCGTCACTACAAGGCCCTGAACGTTACAATTAACTATCATTTTTGCGTCGGATTCGAAAATCTAGACTCGCAGGAGAACGACCATAAGGTGCCCGAGGCAGCAATAGACCCTTGGAGACAAGTCGGCTGGAGGCCGATGTATTGAATCTCGACGCAATTTGAGAGTTCCATCGTCATTAGGAGGCCCCGAACGTTACAATTAACAATCATTTTTGCGTCGGATTCGAAAATCTAGACTTACAAGAGAACGAACGTAAGGTGCCCGAGGCAGCATTAGACCCTTGGAGACAAGTCGGCTGGAGGACGATGTATTGAATCTCGACGCAATTTGAGTGTCTCATCGTCATTACGAGGCCCTAAACGTTACAATTAACTATCATTATTGCGTCGGATTCGATAATCTAAACTCACAGGAGAACGACCATAAGGTGCCCGAGGCAGCAACAGACCCTTGGAGACAAGTAGGCTGGAGGCCGATGTATTGAATCTCGACGCAATCTGAGAGTTCCATTGTCATTAGGAGGCCCTAAACGTTACAATTAACTTTCATTTTTGCGTCGGAATCGATAATCTAGACATACAAGAGAATGACCATAAGGTGCCCGACGCAGCAACAGACCCTTGGAGACAAGTCGGCTGGAGGCCGATGTATTGGATCGCGACGCAATTTGAGTGTTCCATCGGCATTAGGAGGCCCTGAACGTTACAATTAACTATCATTTTTGCGTCGTATTCGTAAATCTAGACTCACAGGAGAACGACCATAAGGTGCCCGAAGCAGCGACAGACCCTTGGAGACAAGTCGGCTGGAGGCCGATGTATTGAATCTCGACGCAATTTGAGTGTTCTATCGTCATTAGGAGGCCCTAAACGTTACAATTCACTATCATATTTGCGTCGGATTCGAAAATCTAGACTCACAGGAGAAGGACCATGTGGTGCCCCAGGCAGCAACAGACCCTTGGAGACAAGTCGGCTGCAGGCCGATGTATTGAATCTCGACGCAATTTGAGTGTTCCATCGCCATTAAGAGGCCCTGAGCATTACATTTAACTATCAGTTTTGCGTCGGATTCGAAAATCTAGACTCACAGGAGTAGGACAATGTGGTGCCCAAGGCAGCTATAGACCCTTGGAGACAAATCGGCTGGAGGCCGATGTATTGAATCTCGACGCAATTTGAGTGTTCCATCGTCATTAGGGGGCCCTAAACGTTACAATTCACTATCATTTTCGCGTCGGGTTCGAAAATATAGACTCACAGGAGAAGGACCATGTGGTGCCCGAGGCACAATAGACCCTTGGAGACAAGTCGGCTGCAGGCCGATGTATTGAATCTCGACTCAATTTGAATGTTCCATCGTCATTACAAGGCCCTGAACGTTACAATTAACTATCATTTTTGCGTCGGATTCGAAAATCTAGACTCACAGGAGAACGACCATAAGGTGCCCGAGGCAGCAATAGACCCTTGGAGACAAATCGGCTGGAGGCCGATGTATTGAATCTCGACGCAATTTGAGTGTTTCATCGGCATTAGGAGGCCCTGAACGTTACAATTAATTATCATTTTTGCGTCGGATTCGAAAATCTAGACTCACCGGAGACGGACCATGTGGTGCCCAAGGCAGCGATATCCCCTTGGAGACAAGTCGGCTGGAGGCCGATGTATTGAATCTCGACGCAATTTGAGAGTTCCATCGTCATTAGGAGGCCCTGAACGTTATAATTAACAATCATTTTTGCCTCGGATTCGAAAATCTAGACTCACAGGAGAACGACCATAAGGTGCGCGAGGCAGCAATAGACCCTTGGAGACAAGTCGGCTGGAGGCCGATGTATTGAATCTCGACGCAATCTGAGAGTTCCATTGTCATTAGGAGGCCCTAAACGTTACAATTAACTTTCATTTTTGCGTCGGATTCGATAATCTAGACTTACAAGAGAACGACCATAAGGTGCCAGAGGCAGCAACAGACCCTTGGAGACTAGTCGGCTGGAGGCTGATGTATTGAATCTCGACGCAATTTGGGTGTTCCGTCGGCATTAGGAGGCAATTAACGTTACAATTAACTATCATTTTTGCATCGGATTCGAAAATCTAGACTTACAAGAGAACGACCATAAGGTGCCCGAGGCAGCAATAGACCCTTGGAGACAAGTCGGCTGGAGGACGATGTATTGAATCTCGACGCAATTTGAGAGTTCCATCGTCATTAGGAGGCCCTGAACGTTACAATTAACTATCATTTTTGCGTCGGATTCGTAAATCTAGACTCACAGGAGAACGACCATAAGGTGCCCGAGGCAGCAATAGACCCTTGGAGACAAGTCGGCTGGAGGCCGATGTATTGAATCTCGACGCAATTTGAGTGTTCCATCGTCATTAGGAGGCCCTAAACGTTACAATTCACTATCATTTTTGCGTCGGATTCGAAAATCTAGACTCACAGGAGAAGGACCATGTGGTGCCCCAGGCAGCAACAGACCCTTGGAGACAAGTCGGCTGCAGGCCGATGTATTGAATCTCGACGCAATTTGAGTGTTCCATCGTCATTAAGAGTCCCTGAGCATTACATTTAACTATCAGTTTTGCGTCGGATTCGAAAATCTAGACTGGCAGGAGAAGGACAATGTGGTGCCCTAGGCAGCAATAGACCCTTGGAGACAAGTCGGCTGGAGGCCGATGTACTGAATCTCGACGCACTTTGAGTGTTCCATCGGTATTAGGAGGCCCTGAACGTTACAATTAACTATCATTTTTGCGTCGGATTCGAAAATCTAGACTCACTGGAGACGGACCATGTGGTGCCCGAGGCAGCGATATCCCCTTGGAGACAAGTCGGCTGGAGGCCGATGTATTGAATCTCGACGCAATTTGAGAGTTCCATCGTCATTAGGAGGCCCTGAACGATACATTTAACAATCATTTTTGCGTCGGATTCGAAAATCTAGACTCACGGGAGAACGACCATAAGGTGCCCGAGGCAGCAATAGACCATTGCAGACAAGTCGGCTGGAGGCCGATGTATTGAATCTCGACGCAATCTGAGAGTTCCATCGTCATTAGGAGGCCCTAAACGTTACAATTAACTATCCTTTTTGCTTCGGATTCGATAATCTAGACATACAAGAGAATGACCATAAGGTGCCCGAGGCAGCAACAGACCCTTGGAGACAAGTCGGCTGGAGGCCGATGTATTGGATCTCGACGCAATTTGAGTGTTCCATCGGCATTAGGAGGCCCTGAACGTTACAATTAACTATCATTTTTGCGTCGGATTCGAAAATCTCGACTCACAGGAGAACGACCATAAGGTGCCCGAGGCAGCAACAGACCCTTGGAGACAAGTCGGCTGGAGGCCGATGTATTGAATCTCGACGCAATTTGAGTGTTCCATCGTCATTAGGAGGCCCTAAACGTTACAATTCACTATCATTTTTGCGTCGGATTCGAAATTCTAGACTCACAGGAGAAGGACCATGTGGTGCCCGAGGCTGCAATAGACCCTTGGAGACAAGTCGGCTGCAGGCCGATGTATTGAATCTTGACGCAATTTGAGTGTTCCATCGTCACTACAAGGCCCTGAACGTTACAATTAACTATCATTTTTGCGTCGGATTCGAAAATCTAGACTCGCAGGAGAACGACCATAAGGTGCCCGAGGCAGCAATAGACCCTTGGAGACAAGTCGGCTGGAGGCCGATGTATTGAATCTCGACGCAATTTGAGAGTTCCATCGTCATTAGGAGGCCCCGAACGTTACAATTAACAATCATTTTTGCGTCGGATTCGAAAATCTAGACTTACAAGAGAACGAACGTAAGGTGCCCGAGGCAGCATTAGACCCTTGGAGACAAGTCGGCTGGAGGACGATGTATTGAATCTCGACGCAATTTGAGTGTCTCATCGTCATTACGAGGCCCTAAACGTTACAATTAACTATCATTATTGCGTCGGATTCGATAATCTAAACTCACAGGAGAACGACCATAAGGTGCCCGAGGCAGCAACAGACCCTTGGAGACAAGTAGGCTGGAGGCCGATGTATTGAATCTCGACGCAATCTGAGAGTTCCATTGTCATTAGGAGGCCCTAAACGTTACAATTAACTTTCATTTTTGCGTCGGAATCGATAATCTAGACATACAAGAGAATGACCATAAGGTGCCCGACGCAGCAACAGACCCTTGGAGACAAGTCGGCTGGAGGCCGATGTATTGGATCGCGACGCAATTTGAGTGTTCCATCGGCATTAGGAGGCCCTGAACGTTACAATTAACTATCATTTTTGCGTCGTATTCGTAAATCTAGACTCACAGGAGAACGACCATAAGGTGCCCGAAGCAGCAACAGACCCTTGGAGACAAGTCGGCTGGAGGCCGATGTATTGAATCTCGACGCAATTTGAGTGTTCTATCGTCATTAGGAGGCCCTAAACGTTACAATTCACTATCATATTTGCGTCGGATTCGAAAATCTAGACTCACAGGAGAAGGACCATGTGGTGCCCCAGGCAGCAACAGACCCTTGGAGACAAGTCGGCTGCAGGCCGATGTATTGAATCTCGACGCAATTTGATTGTTCCATCGCCATTAAGAGGCCCTGAGCATTACATTTAACTATCAGTTTTGCGTCGGATTCGAAAATCTAGACTCACAGGAGTAGGACAATGTGGTGCCCAAGGCAGCTATAGACCCTTGGAGACAAATCGGCTGGAGGCCGATGTATTGAATCTCGACGCAATTTGAGTGTTCCATCGTCATTAGGAGGCCCTAAACGTTACAATTCACTATCATTTTCGCGTCGGGTTCGAAAATATAGACTCACAGGAGAAGGACCATGTGGTGCCCGAGGCACAATAGACCCTTGGAGACAAGTCGGCTGCAGGCCGATGTATTGAATCTCGACTCAATTTGAATGTTCCATCGTCATTACAAGGCCCTGAACGTTACAATTAACTATCATTTTTGCGTCGGATTCGAAAATCTAGACTCACAGGAGAACGACCATAAGGTGCCCGAGGCAGCAATAGACCCTTGGAGACAAATCGGCTGGAGGCCGATGTATTGAATCTCGACGCAATTTGAGTGTTTCATCGGCATTAGGAGGCCCTGAACGTTACAATTAATTATCATTTTTGCGTCGGATTCGAAAATCTAGACTCACCGGAGACGGACCATGTGGTGCCCAAGGCAGCGATATCCCCTTGGAGACAAGTCGGCTGGAGGCCGATGTATTGAATCTCGACGCAATTTGAGAGTTCCATCGTCATTAGGAGGCCCTGAACGTTATAATTAACAATCATTTTTGCCTCGTATTCGAAAATCTAGACTCACAGGAGAACGACCATAAGGTGCGCGAGGCAGCAATAGACCCTTGGAGACAAGTCGGCTGGAGGCCGATGTATTGAATCTCGACGCAATCTGAGAGTTCCATTGTCATTAGGAGGCCCTAAACGTTACAATTAACTTTCATTTTTGCGTCGGATTCGATAATCTAGACTTACAAGAGAACGACCATAAGGTGCCAGAGGCAGCAACAGACCCTTGGAGACTAGTCGGCTGGAGGCTGATGTATTGAATCTCGACGCAATTTGGGTGTTCCGTCGGCATTAGAAGGCAATTAACGTTACAATTAACTATCATTTTTGCATCGGATTCGAAAATCTAGACTTACAAGAGAACGACCATAAGGTGCCCGAGGCAGCAATAGACCTTTGGAGACAAGTCGGCTGGAGGACGATGTATTGAATCTCGACGCAATTTGAGAGTTCCATCGTCATTAGGAGGCCCTGAACGTTACAATTAACTATCATTTTTGCGTCGGATTCGTAAATCTAGACTCACAGGAGAACGACCATAAGGTGCCCGAGGCAGCAATAGACCCTTGGAGACAAGTCGGCTGGAGGCCGATGTATTGAATCTCGACGCAATTTGAGTGTTCCATCGTCATTAGGAGGCCCTAAACGTTACAATTCACTATCATTTTTGCGTCGGATTCGAAAATCTAGACTCACAGGAGAAGGACCATGTGGTGCCCCAGGCAGCAACAGACCCTTGGAGACAAGTCGGCTGCAGGCCGATGTATTGAATCTCGACACAATTTGAGTGTTCCATCGTCATTAAGAGTCCCTGAGCATTACATTTAACTATCAGTTTTGCGTCGGATTCGAAAATCTAGACTCACAGGAGAAGGACAATGTGGTGCCCTAGGCAGCAATAGACCCTTGGAGACAAGTCGGCTGGAGGCCGATAAATTGAATCTCGACGCAATTTGAGTGTTTCATCGGCATTAGGAGGCCCTGAACGTTACAATTAATTATCATTTTTGCGTCGGATTCGAAAATCTAGACTCACCGGAGACGGACCATGTGGTGCCCAAGGCAGCGATATCCCCTTGGAGACAAGTCGGCTGGAGGCCGATGTATTGAATCTCGACGCAATTTGAGTGTTCCATCGTCATTAGGAGGCCCTAAACGTTACAATTCACTATCATTTTTGCGTCGGATTCGAAATTCTAGACTCACAGGAGAAGGACCATGTGGTGCCCGAGGCTGCAATAGACCCTTGGAGACAAGTCGGCTGCAGGCCGATGTATTGAATCTCGACGCAATTTGAGTGTTCCATCGTCACTACAAGGCCCTGAACGTTACAATTAACTATCATTTTTGCGTCGGATTCGAAAATCTAGACTCGCAGGAGAACGACCATAAGGTGCCCGAGGCAGCAATAGACCCTTGGAGACAAGTCGGCTGGAGGCCGATGTATTGAATCTCGACGCAATTTGAGAGTTCCATCGTCATTAGGAGGCCCCGAACGTTACAATTAACAATCATTTTTGCGTCGGATTCGAAAATCTAGACTTACAAGAGAACGAACGTAAGGTGCCCGAGGCAGCATTAGACCCTTGGAGACAAGTCGGCTGGAGGACGATGTATTGAATCTCGACGCAATTTGAGTGTCTCATCGTCATTACGAGGCCCTAAACGTTACAATTAACTATCATTATTGCGTCGGATTCGATAATCTAAACTCACAGGAGAACGACCATAAGGTGCCCGAGGCAGCAACAGACCCTTGGAGACAAGTAGGCTGGAGGCCGATGTATTGAATCTCGACGCAATCTGAGAGTTCCATTGTCATTAGGAGGCCCTAAACGTTACAATTAACTTTCATTTTTGCGTCGGAATCGATAATCTAGACATACAAGAGAATGACCATAAGGTGCCCGACGCAGCAACAGACCCTTGGAGACAAGTCGGCTGGAGGCCGATGTATTGGATCGCGACGCAATTTGAGTGTTCCATCGGCATTAGGAGGCCCTGAACGTTACAATTAACTATCATTTTTGCGTCGTATTCGTAAATCTAGACTCACAGGAGAACGACCATAAGGTGCCCGAAGCAGCAACAGACCCTTGGAGACAAGTAGGCTGGAGGCCGATGTATTGAATCTCGACGCAATTTGAGTGTTCTATCGTCATTAGGAGGCCCTAAACGTTACAATTCACTATCATATTTGCGTCGGATTCGAAAATCTAGACTCACAGGAGAAGGACCATGTGGTGCCCCAGGCAGCAACAGACCCTTGGAGACAAGTCGGCTGCAGGCCGATGTATTGAATCTCGACGCAATTTGAGTGTTCCATCGCCATTAAGAGGCCCTGAGCATTACATTTAACTATCAGTTTTGCGTCGGATTGGAAAATCTAGACTCACAGGAGTAGGACAATGTGGTGCCCAAGGCAGCTATAGACCCTTGGAGACAAATCGGCTGGAGGCCGATGTATTGAATCTCGACGCAATTTGAGTGTTCCATCGTCATTAGGGGGCCCTAAACGTTACAATTCACTATCATTTTCGCGTCGGGTTCGAAAATATAGACTCACAGGAGAAGGACCATGTGGTGCCCGAGGCACAATAGACCCTTGGAGACAAGTCGGCTGCAGGCCGATGTATTGAATCTCGACTCAATTTGAATGTTCCATCGTCATTACAAGGCCCTGAACGTTACAATTAACTATCATTTTTGCGTCGGATTCGAAAATCTAGACTCACAGGAGAACGACCATAAGGTGCCCGAGGCAGCAATAGACCCTTGGAGACAAATCGGCTGGAGGCCGATGTATTGAATCTCGACGCAATTTGAGTGTTTCATCGGCATTAGGAGGCCCTGAACGTTACAATTAATTATCATTTTTGCGTCGGATTCGAAAATCTAGACTCACCGGAGACGGACCATGTGGTGCCCAAGGCAGCGATATCCCCTTGGAGACAAGTCGGCTGGAGGCCGATGTATTGACTCTCGACGCAATTTGAGAGTTCCATCGTCATTAGGAGGCCCTGAACGTTATAATTAACAATCATTTTTGCCTCGGATTCGAAAATCTAGACTCACAGGAGAACGACCATAAGGTGCGCGAGGCAGCAATAGACCCTTGGAGACAAGTCGGCTGGAGGCCGATGTATTGAATCTCGACGCAATCTGAGAGTTCCATTGTCATTAGGAGGCCCTAAACGTTACAATTAACTTTCATTTTTGCGTCGGATTCGATAATCTAGACTTACAAGAGAACGACCATAAGGTGCCAGAGGCAGCAACAGACCCTTGGAGACTAGTCGGCTGGAGGCTGATGTATTGAATCTCGACGCAATTTGGGTGTTCCGTCGGCATTAGGAGGCAATTAACGTTACAATTAACTATCATTTTTGCATCGGATTCGAAAATCTAGACTTACAAGAGAACGACCATAAGGTGCCCGAGGCAGCAATAGACCCTTGGAGACAAGTCGGCTGGAGGACGATGTATTGAATCTCGACGCAATTTGAGAGTTCCATCGTCATTAGGAGGCCCTGAACGTTACAATTAACTATCATTTTTGCGTCGGATTCGTAAATCTAGACTCACAGGAGAACGACCATAAGGTGCCCGAGGCAGCAATAGACCCTTGGAGACAAGTCGGCTGGAGGCCGATGTATTGAATCTCGACGCAATTTGAGTGTTCCATCGTCATTAGGAGGCCCTAAACGTTACAATTCACTATCATTTTTGCGTCGGATTCGAAAATCTAGACTCACGGGAGAAGGACCATGTGGTGCCCCAGGCAGCAACAGACCCTTGGAGACAAGTCGGCTGCAGGCCGATGTATTGAATCTCGACACAATTTGAGTGTTCCATCGTCATTAAGAGTCCCTGAGCATTACATTTAACTATCAGTTTTGCGTCGGATTCGAAAATCTAGACTGGCAGGAGAAGGACAATGTGGTGCCCTAGGCAGCAATAGACCCTTGGAGACAAGTCGGCTGGAGGCCGATGTATTGAATCTCGACGCAATTTGAGTGTTTCATCGGCATTAGGAGGCCCTGAACGTTACAATTAATTATCATTTTTGCGTCGGATTCGAAAATCTAGACTCACCGGAGACGGACCATGTGGTGCCCAAGGCAGCGATATCCCCTTGGAGACAAGTCGGCTGGAGGCCGATGTATTGAATCTCGACGCAATTTGAGAGTTCCATCGTCATTAGGAGGCCCTGAACGTTATAATTAACAATCATTTTTGCCTCGGATTCGAAAATCTAGACTCACAGGAGAACGACCATAAGGTGCGCGAGGCAGCAATAGACCCTTGGAGACAAGTCGGCTGGAGGCCGATGTATTGAATCTCGACTCAATTTGAGTGTTCCATCGTCATTACAAGGCCCTGAACGTTACAATTAACTATCATTTTTGCGTCGGATTCGAAAATCTAGACTCACAGGAGAACGACCATAAGGTGCCCGAGGCAGCAATAGACCCTTGGAGACAAGTCGGCTGGAGGCCGATGTATTGAATCTCGACGCAATTTGAGTGTTTCATCGGCATTAGAAGGCCCTGAACGTTACAATTAACTATCATTTTTGCGTCGGATTCGAAAATCTAGACTCACCGGAGACGGACCATGTGGTGCCCGAGGCAGCGAAATCCCCTTGGAGACAAGTCGGCTGGAGGCCGATGTATTGAATCTCGACGCAATTTGAGAGTTCCATCGTCATTAGGAGGCCCTGAACGTTACAATTGACAATCATTTTTGCGTCGGATTCGAAAATCTAGACTCACAGGAGAACGACCATAAGGTGCGCGAGGCAGCAATAGACCCTTGGAGACTAGTCGGCTGGAGGCTGATGTATTGAATCTCAACGCAATTTGAGTGTTCCATCGGCATTAGGAGGCCATTAACGTTACAATTAACTATCATTTTTGAGTCGGATTCAATAATCTAGACATACAAGAGAATGACCATAAGGTGCCCGAGGCAGCAACAGACCCTTGGAGACAAGTCGGCTGGAGGCCGATGTATTGGATCTCGACGCAATTTGAGTGTTCCATCGGCATTAGGAGGCCCTGAACGTTACAATTAACTATCATTTTTGCGTCGGATTCGAAAATCTAGACTCACAGGAGAAGGACCATGTGGTGCCCGAGGCAGCAATGGACCCTTGGAGACAAATCGGCTGCAGGCCGATGTATTGAATCTTGACGCAATTTGAGTGTTCCATCGTCATTACAAGGCCCTGAACGTTACAATTAACTATCATTTTTGCGTCGGATTCGAAAATCTAGACTCACAGGAGAACTACCATAAGGTGCCCGAGACAGCAATAGACCCTTGGAGACAAGTCGGCTGGAGGCCGATGTACTCAATCTCGACGCACTTTGAGTGTTCCATCGGCATTAGGAGGCCCTAAACGTTACAATTCACTATCATTTTTGCGTCGGATTCGAAAATATAGACTTACAGGAGAACGACCATCAGGAGCCGGAGGAAGCAATAGACCCTTGGAGAAAAGTCGGCTGGAGGCCGATGTATTGAATCTCCACGCAATTTGAGTGTTCCATCGTCATTACAAAGCCCTGAACGTTACAATTAACTATCAATTTTGCGTCGGATTCGAAAATCTAGACTCACATGAGAAGGACCATGTGGTGACCGAGGCAGCAATAGACCCTTGGAGACAAATCGGCTGCAGGCCGATGTATTGAATCTTGACGCAATTTGAGTGTTCCATCGTCATTAGGAGGCCCTGAACGTTACAATTAACAGTCATTTTTGTGTCGGATTCGAAAATCTAGACTCACAGGAGAACGACCATAAGGTGCCCGATGCAGCAATAGACCCTTGGAGACAAGTCGGCTGGAGGCCGATGTA
This sequence comes from Schistocerca americana, assembly GCF_021461395.2. Lineage (NCBI taxonomy): Eukaryota > Metazoa > Arthropoda > Insecta > Orthoptera > Acrididae > Schistocerca > Schistocerca americana. The sequence continues at coordinate 93,254 of NW_025726268.1, forward strand.
CTGAATCTCGACGCACTTTGAGAGTTCCATCGGCATTAGGAGGCCCTGAACGTTACAATTAACTATCATTTTTGCGTCGGATTCGAAAATCTAGACTCACTGGAGACGGACCATGTGGTGCCCGAGGCAGCGATATCCCCTTGGAGACAAGTCGGCTGGAGGCCGATGTATTGAATCTCGACGCAATTTGAGAGTTCCATCGTCATTAGGAGGCCCTGAACGATACAATTAACAATCATTTTTGCGTCGGATTCGAAAATCTAGACTCACGGGAGAACGACCATAAGGTGCCCGAGGCAGCAATAGACCATTGCAGACAAGTCGGCTGGAGGCCGATGTATTGAATCTCGACGCAATCTGAGAGTTCCATCGTCATTAGGAGGCCCTAAACGTTACAATTAACTATCCTTTTTGCTTCGGATTCGATAATCTAGACATACAAGAGAATGACCATAAGGTGCCCGAGGCAGCAACAGACCCTTGGAGACAAGTCGGCTGGAGGCCGATGTATTGAATCTCGACGCAATTTGAGTGTTCCATCGTCATTGAGAGTCCCTGAGCATTACATTTAACTATCAGTTTTGCGTCGGATTCGAAAATCTAGACTCACAGGAGAAGGACAATGTGGTGCCCTAGGCAGCAATAGGCCCTTGGAGACAAATCGGCTGGAGGCCGATGTATTGAATCTCGACGCAATTTGAGTGTTCCATCGTCATTAGGAGGCCCTAAACGATACAATTAACTATCATTATTGCGTCGGATTCGATAATCTAAACTCACAGGAGAACGACCATATGGTGCCCGAGGCAGCAACAGACCCTTGGAGACAAGTAGGCTGGAGGCCGATGTATTGAATCTCGACGCAATTTGAGTGTTCCATCGTCATTACAAGGCCCTGAACGAAAGAATTAACTATCATTTTAGCGTTGGATTCGAAAATCTAGACTCACAGGAGAACGACCATAAGGTGCGCGAGGCAGCAATAGACCCTTGGAGACAAGTCGGCTGGAGGCCGATGTATTGAATCTCGACGCAATCTGAGAGTTCCATTGTCATTAGGAGGCCCTAAACGTTACAATTAACTTTCATTTTTGCGTCGGAATCGATAATCTAGACATACAAGAGAATGACCATAAGGTGCCCGACGCAGCAACAGACCCTTGGAGACAAGTCGGCTGGAGGCCGATGTATTGGATCGCGACGCAATTTGAGTGTTCCATCGGCATTAGGAGGCCCTGAGCGTTACAATTAACTGTCATTTTTGCGTCGTATTCGTAAATCTAGACTCACAGGAGAACGACCATAAGGTGCCCGAAGCAGCAACAGACCCTTGGAGACAAGTCGGCTGGAGGCCGATATATTGAATCTCGACGCAATTTGAGTGTTCTATCGTCATTAGGAGGCCCTAAACGTTACAATTCACTATCATTTTTGCGTCGGATTCGAAAATCTAGACTCACAGGAGAAGGACCATGTGGTGCCCCAGGCAGCAACAGACCCTTGGAGACAAGTCGGCTGCAGGCCGATGTATTGAATCTCGACGCAATTTGAGTGTTCCATCGTCATTAAGAGCCCTGAGCATTACATTTAACTATCAGTTTTGCGTCGGATTCGAAAATCTAGACTCACAGGAGTAGGACAATCTGGTGCCCAAGGCAGCTATAGACCCTTGGAGACAAATCGGCTGGAGGCCGATGTATTGAATCTCGACGCAATTTGAGTGTTCCATCGTCATTAGGAGGCCCTAAACGTTACAATTCACTATCATTTTCGCGTCGGGTTCGAAAATATAGACTCACAGGAGAAGGACCATGTGGTGCCCGAGGCACAATAGACCCTTGGAGACAAGTCGGCTGCAGGCGATGTATTGAATCTCGACTCAATTTGAATGTTCCATCGTCATTACAAGGCCCTGAACGTTACAATTAATTATCATTTTTGCGTCGGATTCGAAAATCTAGACTCACCGGAGACGGACCATGTGGTGCCCAAGGCAGCGATATCCCCTTGGAGACAAGTCGGCTGGAGGCCGATGTATTGAATCTCGACGCAATTTGAGAGTTCCATCGTCATTAGGAGGCCCTGAACGTTATAATTAACAATCATTTTTGCCTCGGATTCGAAAATCTAGACTCACAGGAGAACGACCATAAGATGCGCGAGGCAGCAATAGACCCTTGGAGACAAGTCGGCTGGAGGCCGATGTATTGAATCTCGACGCAATCTGAGAGTTCCATTGTCATTAGGAGGCCCTAAACGTTACAATTAACTTTCATTTTTGCGTCGGATTCGATAATCTAGACTTACAAGAGAACGACCATAAGGTGCCAGAGGCAGCAACAGACCCTTGGAGACTAGTCGGCTGGAGGCTGATGTATTGAATCTCGACGCAATTTGGGTGTTCCGTCGGCATTAGGAGGCAATTAACGTTACAATTAACTATCATTTTTGCATCGGATTCGAAAATCTAGACTTACAAGAGAACGACCATAAGGTGCCCGAGGCAGCAATAGACCCTTGGAGACAAGTCGGCTGGAGGACGATGTATTGAATCTCGACGCAATTTGAGAGTTCCATCGTCATTAGGAGGCCCTGAACGATACAATTAACAATCATTTTTGCGTCGGATTCGAAAATCTAGACTCACGGGAGAACGACCATAAGGTGCCCGAGGCAGCAATAGACCATTGCAGACAAGTCGGCTGGAGGCCGATGTATTGAATCTCGTCGCAATCTGAGAGTTCCATCGTCATTAGGAGGCCCTAAACGTTACAATTAACTATCCTTTTTGCTTCGGATTCGATAATCTAGACATACAAGAGAATGACCATAAGGTGCCCGAGGCAGCAACAGACCCTTGGAGACAAGTCGGCTGGAGGCCGATGTATTGAATCTCGACGCAATTTGAGTGTTCCATCGCCATTAGGAGGCCCTAAACGTTACAATTCACTATCATTTTTGCGTCGGATTCGAAATCAAGACTCACAGGAGAAGGACCATGTGGTGCCCCAGGCAGCAACAGACCCTTGGAGACAAGTCGGCTGCAGGCCGATGTATTGAATCTCGACACAATTTGAGTGTTCCATCGTCATTAAGAGTCCCTGAGCATTACATTTAACTATCAGTTTTGCGTCGGATTCGAAAATCTAGACTCACAGGAGAAGACAATGTGGTGCCCTAGGCAGCAATAGACCCTTGGAGACAAATCGGCTGGAGGCCGATGTATTGAATCTCGACGCAATTTGTGTGTTCCATCGTCATTAGGAGGCCCTAAACGTTACAATTAACTATCATTATTGCGTCGGATTCGATAATCTAAACTCACAGGAGAACGACCATAAGGTGCCCGAGGCAGCAACAGACCCTTGGAGACAAGTAGGCTGGAGGCCGATGTATTGAATCTCGACGCAATTTGAGTGTTCCATCGTCATTACAAGGCCCTGAACGAAACAATTAACTATCATTTTTGCGTTGGATTCGAAAATCTAGACTCACAGGAGAACGACCATAAGGTGCGCGAGGCAGCAATAGACCCTTGGAGACAAGTCGTCTGGAGGCCGATGTATTGAATCTCGACGCAATCTGAGAGTTCCATTGTCATTAGGAGGCCCTAAACGTTACAATTAACTTTCATTTTTCCGTCGGAATCGATAATCTAGACATACAAGAGAATGACCATAAGGTGCCGACGCAGCAACAGACCCTTGGAGACAAGTCGGCTGGAGGCCGATGTATTGGATCGCGACGCAATTTGAGTGTTCCATCGGCATTAGGAGGCCCTGAACGTTACAATTAACTATCATTTTTGCGTCGTATTCGTAAATCTAGACTCACAGGAGAACGACCATAAGGTGCCCGAAGCAGCAACAGACCCTTGGAGACAAGTCGGCTGGAGGCCGATGTATTGAATCTCGACGCAATTTGAGTGTTCTATCGTCATTAGGAGGCCGTAAACGTTACAATTCACTATCATTTTTGCGTCGTATTCGAAAATCTAGACTCACAGGAGAAGGACCATGTGGTGCCCCAGGCAGCAACAGACCCTTGGAGACAAGTCGGCTGCAGGCCGATGTATTGAATCTCGACGCAATTTGAGTGTTCCATCGTCATTAAGAGGCCCTGAGCATTACATTTAACTATCAGTTTTGCGTCGGATTCGAAAATCTAGACTCACAGGAGTAGGACAATGTGGTGCCCAAGGCAGCTATAGACCCTTGGAGACAAATCGGCTGGAGGCCGATGTATTGAATCTCGACGCAATTTGAGTGTTCCATCGTCATTAGGAGGCCCTAAACGTTACAATTCACTATCATTTTCGCGTCGGGTTCGAAAATATAGACTCTCAGGAGAAGGACCATGTGGTGCCCGAGGCACAATAGACCCTTGGAGACAAGTCGGCTGCAGGCCGATGTATTGAATCTCGACTCAATTTGAATGTTCCATCGTCATTACAAGGCCCTGAACGTTACAATTAACTATCATTTTTGCGTCGGATTCGAAAATCTAGACTCAGAGGAGAACGACCATAAGGTGCCCGAGGCAGCAATAGACCCTTGGAGACAAATCGGCTGGAGGCCGATGTATTGAATCTCGACGCAATTTGAGTGTTTCATCGGCATTAGGAGGCCCTGAACGTTACAATTAATTATCATTATTGCGTCGGATTCGAAAATCTAGACTCACCGGAGACGGACCATGTGGTGCCCAAGGCAGCGATATCCCCTTGGAGACAAGTCGGCTGGAGGCCGATGTATTGAATCTCGACGCAATTTGAGAGTTCCATCGTCATTAGGAGGCCCTGAACGTTATAATTAACAATCATTTTTGCCTCGGATTCGAAAATCTAGACTCACAGGAGAACGACCATAAGATGCGCGAGGCAGCAATAGACCCTTGGAGACAAGTCGGCTGGAGGCCGATGTATTGAATCTCGACGCAATCTGAGAGTTCCATTGTCATTAGGAGGCCCTAAACGTTACAATTAACTTTCATTTTTGCGTCGGATTCGATAATCTAGACTTACAAGAGAACGACCATAAGGTGCCAGAGGCAGCAACAGACCCTTGGAGACTAGTCGGCTGGAGGCTGATGTATTGAATCTCGACGCAATTTGGGTGTTCCGTCGGCATTAGGAGGCAATTAACGTTACAATTAACTATCATTTTTGCATCGGATTCGAAAATCTAGACTTACAAGAGAACGACCATAAGGTGCCCGAGGCAGCAATAGACCCTTGGAGACAAGTCGGCTGGAGGACGATGTATTGAATCTCGACGCAATTTGAGAGTTCCATCGTCATTAGGAGGCCCTGAACGATACAATTAACAATCATTTTTGCGTCGGATTCGAAAATCTAGACTCACGGGAGAACGACCATAAGGTGCCCGAGGCAGCAATAGACCATTGCAGACAAGTCGGCTGGAGGCCGATGTATTGAATCTCGTCGCAATCTGAGAGTTCCATCGTCATTAGGAGGCCCTAAACGTTACAATTAACTATCCTTTTTGCTTCGGATTCGATAATCTAGACATACAAGAGAATGACCATAAGGTGCCCGAGGCAGCAACAGACCCTTGGAGACAAGTCGGCTGGAGGCCGATGTATTGAATCTCGACGCAATTTGAGTGTTCCATCGCCATTAGGAGGCCCTAAACGTTACAATTCACTATCATTTTTGCGTCGGATTCGAAAATCAAGACTCACAGGAGAAGGACCATGTGGTGCCCCAGGCAGCAACAGACCCTTGGAGACAAGTCGGCTGCAGGCCGATGTATTGAATCTCGACACAATTTGAGTGTTCCATCGTCATTAAGAGTCCCTGAGCATTACATTTAACTATCAGTTTTGCGTCGGATTCGAAAATCTAGACTCACAGGAGAAGGACAATGTGGTGCCCTAGGCAGCAATAGACCCTTGGAGACAAATCGGCTGGAGGCCGATGTATTGAATCTCGACGCAATTTGTGTGTTCCATCGTCATTAGGAGGCCCTAAACGTTACAATTAACTATCATTATTGCGTCGGATTCGATAATCTAAACTCACAGGAGAACGACCATAAGGTGCCCGAGGCAGCAACAGACCCTTGGAGACAAGTAGGCTGGAGGCCGATGTATTGAATCTCGACGCAATTTGAGTGTTCCATCGTCATTACAAGGCCCTGAACGAAACAATTAACTATCATTTTTGCGTTGGATTCGAAAATCTAGACTCACAGGAGAACGACCATAAGGTGCGCGAGGCAGCAATAGACCCTTGGAGACAAGTCGGCTGGAGGCCGATGTATTGAATCTCGACGCAATCTGAGAGTTCCATTGTCATTAGGAGGCCCTAAACGTTACAATTAACTTTCATTTTTCCGTCGGAATCGATAATCTAGACATACAAGAG